>NC_056737.1:1223671435-1223693935 GCF_019279795.1 Protopterus annectens
TGGCAGGGGAATGAGTGGACTAGGAAGAGGTACTGAATGAATTAATAGGTCATAGATGGTTGATGGTTGTCAGCTGCTGGGGTTAAAAAAGTATACAGAAGCTTCTTGTATTTTACTTTAATGGCTAGGGACTGTCCTGCAAAAGGCCATTTTAGGCAAGCCAAAAATACTTTAAAATACCTAATAAAGAGCAGTGAGCCATATAACAGAAAGTAAATCTTGATAATTGCAGTGAGCCATATAACAGAAAGTAAATCTTGATAGTTGAAGTGAGCCATATAACAGAAAGTAAATCTTGATAGTTGAAGTGAGCCATATAACAGAAAGTAAATCTTGATAGTTGTCAAAGTCGACATTTCACATGAGCAGTTATTGTAGTTTTTATGTATTTATTTATTTATTTTCATTTTTTTATCTTTTTCAGAATTCGACATCATGCTGAAACAGTTTCTGAGGATAGGTTATCGAGCAAATACTACAGTTCAGGCAATATGAGAAGGACTAAAAAGGACTAGTCATTTGTCATTTACAAAAATGAGTCGACATTCCTGAGATATTATACCTATCTCCCTTCCTCCTTTACTGTTGTACATAACCACATATCTGTATACAGAGAATTATACATATGTATGCACACACAATATCTAAGTATATAGATACAGGTATTGATAGAGATAGATAGATGCCCTCTATATGGCAGATAAGAAACTTAGCTAATCTTGGATGTGTGCCTGAATTTAACTGTTACAGTCATGTTTTTTGTTTAGCAAAATTCCCCTAGTGCAGGAATCAGTTGTGTGACTGTCAAATTGGTATATATAAGTAAGGGACTACACAGGCAACCCCCCAGCCCCGCTGGAAGTTGTAGGGACACAGCTATCCATGTAGATGTTTCACTATTTATTAATTTAACTGTCACAGATCAGGTTTATAATTTGTTGTCTGACAGCTCTTTTGACAATGAAAATCACCTGTGAAATCATACCACTTGACAGGTACTGTGAAAGCTGTTTTGAAAACTGTCAAACAGTTTCTGAACTATAATATCTGCTTCTACCAATATAATGCTTATATACATGTGCAGTGTGTAAGTGATACACAAATGCTGTCCAGCATTGCAGATATATTTCAGACAGACTTTTGTTCTGAAATGCAAGATGATTTTTCAATATAAAATATCTGTGAGCTTAGGATAAATATACATGGAAAATAATAACTTGGACAAAGGCACAGCCACATTTTATGTTCTTGTACCTACCAGTATATTGAAAAGATAAATGAAATATTAACTTCTTTCTTCTCAAACATTATTCTGAATTTATTTTCAATTAGTATTGTCAGTGTTACCATTTTGTAAAGATATATTTTCACAACTAACAAGGCATACAAACACAGTAATGTAATTACTATACTAATGTTTTAAGGCTGCAAGGTAGTACAAGCAGATTTGGAAAATGAAGTGAAAACACTCTGTAAATTAATTGGTTCATAGATTCGTAGGTTATTATTAAGCTAACAATGACTAGGGCCCTTACAAGCTTAGCCATGCACCCCAAACCAACTGGGTCCCAAGTATGATATAGTGGGCTGTTAGTAGACGGGTAGTTAAGAATTTGTAGGGGGCATCAGTTAGGATAACACTTTTATTATTGACGGCCTCTATCCATAAGGGACATGGAGGCCAGATCGGGGGTAAATTTATAATTTCCCTCCAAATTGTCAAGGTTTTGTTTGAATAAGGTTAGGGATGAACTCTGTTTTACATGGATAGGGAACCTGTTCCATAGTGCAGGGATTCTTTAAAACACATATCTGTTTCTCCAGCATGTTCTATTTATGCCACAAGTTGGAAGTTCAGATCCCTGGATGTAGTGTTTCTGGTGTTGTTTGTTTTGTGCATGAGCAACAGATCCAGCAGAGCTGGGTTTGAGGAAGTCTTGTAAGCCAGGCAAAGATCCCATGTCAGCAGCCTGTAGGTGACTGAATACAGAGAAAGAGCCTTTAGACAATCAGTGTAGGACAGTATACTTATGCCCTGAATTCTTCTGGTGAGAAACCTTTGGGGGCATTTCAATTGTTTCAAGTGTCTAGTTAGATACATGCCAAAGGGGCATGCCATTCAGTGATAGGTCTGATAAGGGCCAGGTAGAGTGGTACTATAGCTTCTTTGGACCTGGATGCCATAGTCTTACCTATAAGCTGGGCAACACAGAATGCTTTTCTTATTTTCTTAAGTACATGTTGGTCAAAGGTCAGATTGCTGTCTACATATATTCCTAGTTTCCTTACTACTGAGTCAACTCTTAGAGGCATTTTATTAATAGACTAACTAACTTACAGTTTCCCAGATGGCATTATAGTGCATTTTTTGACACTATGTTTTAGGCCATGCTTTGGTACCCATCATTTGTCTGTGTTAAACCCATTTCCAGATGTTTGTGTCTTGGAGGAATCTATAACAGCTCCCAATTTATAGTCATCTGCAATCTTGGTGAGCCAGAGGCATTTAACATTAGACTTTATGTATTTATGTTATTTTACATTTGTTTACCTGGAAAGTCTGATTAGACATGCAGTCCTTTTTCAGCAGAGACCCAGGGAGATATACTTAAAAAATAAAAGAATTACATGCAACCCTGTCTCCATACTGACCAGACATTGCTCAAATAACTGAAACCTGGATAAAGCCAGACAGCAGCAACAATGAAATAATATCACCAGGATATAACATATATGAGCTAGATAGAAAGAACAAGAGATGTGGTGGTATAGCCATTCTATTTAAAAACAACCTCAGCCTAGAAACTATAGGTCAAGTCACCCCAGATTTTAATAATGCAAAAATACTGATTACTAAACTAAAAATAAATTCTAAGAAATACTTAAATATAGTAGGGGCATATATCCCACCAGGAAATAAACTTCCCACTTTAGAACACATCCTCCACTGGACATCAAAATCCCTGCCTTAGGAAACAATCATAATGGAGGACTTTAATATCAACTGATTCTCCTGCAACTCACTAAATCTTACCAGTCATATTAACCTCCATGGCTGCATCCAAATAATTCAATCTTCCACTAGGATTGACATAACATGTAAAAAACAGTCAATCCTTGACTGGATCCTAACAAACACTCTCTCCTTACACTCTGGCTGTCTCCCAGACAGCCTCAGTGACCACCTTCCAACCTATGTACTCAGGCACTGAATAAATCCATTAAAACTTACTACTTACCACCAAATTGGCTTACCTTGACTCTGAGAAGTAGATGAGGGCCAAGCACTGAGCTCTAGGATACTCCTCTGGTGACCGCTGTCTTGGTGGAGTCTCACCAATCTTGACTTCTTGAGTCTTGCCTGTGAGACAGCTGGCAATCCAGTGAATTATGTAAGGGTTTATGCTTAGCTGAGAGTGTTTGCCAAGAATGCCTGAGTAATGTATTGCCTCACATGTCTTACACAGGTCAAAATATGCAGTATGCACTGTTTTATCTTCATCCATTGACTTGATGACCCTCTCAAAGAAGCCTACTAGGTCAAATAGACATGACCTTCCCTTAACACAGCCAAATTTAAATGGGTCCAGTGTCTGTAAGTTGCCAATGTCCTTGTCTATAATTTTCATGGTAACTCATTCCATGGCTTTGCATATTAGGCTCATTAGACTGATAGCTCTGTTGCTGCCTGGGTCAGTTGATGGTCCACCTTTGTGGAGGAGAATGACTATTGCAGTCCTCCAGTCACTTGGAATGTAGTCTTTTTCAAGGCTGTAGTTGAGGAGTGCCTCAAATGGTCCTGCTAGGTTGTCTTTTAGAGTGTTCAGGAGGCAGGTGGGGGTGCTGCTGAGACCAATGAAAGCAGTGTCATTGGCTTTAGTGAGTGCTGCCACCACCTGGTCCTTGCTGCTAGCTGGGGGAAGTATGCTGGAGGGGATTTCACCTGGTGGAGCCAGGTGGGAAATGGGGGGGGGGGGATTTTAGGCTAAATGTATCAGCCAGTAGAGTTGCTATGTTGCCTGGATCAGTATAGGTGGCACTGTTCACCAGCAGGTCAGCACACTGTGGTGTGTTACCTCCAAGATTCTGGACATAGCTGAGGAATGCCTTGTGATTGTCCTTAGCCTGTGATGCTATCATGAACTCATAGTTGGCCTTGTTGTATGTAATTAGACCCCTTAGTTTTTTATTTTAGTTGCATAGGAGAACACTTGTCTTTAAGGGATTTGCTTTTCCTGATTTTTGCCATGAGTTTTCTTCTTTTATTATATACCCTGTTTAGGTGAGGATTTCACCAATTCTTTTTCTAGGACTTGTTTTGGGTATATTTCTGATAGGTATGGCAGCTTCCATGCAGCCATTCACATGTTTGTACAGTGACTCTGTGTAATTCTGCATAGGTAGCTGTGGTCTCAGGGTTGGAGGGGAGGCTTGAATTTTGATAAACTGTCACTTAGTAGGATGTAGTTTGAATAGTTAATAACTTTCATTAGTTTAGCTGGATTTTCTGGGATGATTTTTATTTCAAATGAGGCAGCTTTGGATCCAGCCTCACTAGAGAAGAAGTGACATGGGGAGGGGGTGCAACACTCTAACATGTTGGTGTGTACCAGATACGGTATGTTTGAATTTCTGTTTGGTGTTTGCACTATCTGTTCCTGGGTGTTTGTGCTATTAAAGTGCAGGAAGCATTGTGCCTGTGAGTTTCAGGCAGTGTATTTTTACCAGTATATAAAGAAATAATCAAAGTCACCCAAGAATAAGGTGTTTAGTTGGATGATGAGTGCCTATAGAAGGTATAGGTAGAAGTTGTGACACTCTAGATGCATAATTGGTGTCTTGTAGCTAGCCATGATATAGTGAGAGATCTTACTGATGTGACCTCCACATGGAAGAGTTCTGTGGTGTCATCCTCTTTAACAAACCTGGAGGTATGTTTGTTGCTAACATAGATTGAAACACCTCCTCCTTTGGCCTCCATCTGTGCTGTTGTTGGTCGAAATGTGCAGACAGTACTGTAACCTTGCACTTTTGGGTACTTTCTACTGCCTTAAACCAAGTCTTGGTCATGGCACAGATGTCTACTAACTCTAGAGTGAAAAGGACTTGAAGGGTGTGGATTTTTTTTTGTTTAGGCTCCAAGCATTGAGCAGTAACACCTTATATTTACTTGTAGACTTTATCACTATGTTTTTAGCTTTTTATTTTTGACACTGCATAATGCCGCGGTGGTGCAGCGGTAGCGTTGTTGCCTCACAGCAAGAGGCTCTCGTTCGATTCTCAGCTTGAGTGTCTTCTGTGTGGAGTCTGCATGTCCTCCCCATGGTCGAGTGACATTCAAAAGACATGTGTAGAATGGGCGTGCCTTCATTGAAGGTTGGACGTCGAGCTGGCACCTTGGCACCCGTAAAAAAAATCTACTGCCAATCGTTAGTGAACTGGAGTTCTGCTGTGGCAACCCCTAACCGTGAAAAGCCGAAAGAAGAACAAACAACATTTTTGGCACTGCATAAAAAAGGCTTAATGGGGTGGATAAAGATTTAGCCTATATCTGAACACCTGGGGGGGGTGCTGGTTCAACCCAACCTTGGCAAAGCAATGTGGTCTTTTGACCAAGTTCTCCAATGCTGACAGATATTGGATTTTCCTGGAATGACACCATAAACTAAGCCAATTACTAAAATTAATCATTTTATGTTCATACTCTGGGATCATCCTTGGTGAAGGTAGAATGCTCTTCAATGCAAGTGAGTTATTTCTTAGGTCATACACACCAACATGGACTATAATAGAATTATATTGGTACCTGGGGCGCAGTAACTTGAGTGTTTGCATGACACTGCAGATCTTGGCTCCATTTAGGCAATTAACCATTATTTTCTCTTTGTCCAACCTGCTGAGTGGGACATCTGTGTGTCACACAACAAAGCTTCCAATGACAGGAGTATTAGGTAAAGTGTATGCTTGCCTTATAGGCTTTGCACTTGGGGGACCATTTGATGTAGGCTTTTGTGAGATGTTTGGTGTTGCTTTTGGTGCATGCTTTAGTGATTGCTGAGGAATTGTGTTGCTATTATGTGGTTTTGGAGGTCTTTGAAATTTGGGAAGATTTCTTTTAAGTGCCTCATGATAAGACAATCATGTCTGGTGAAAAGTATGCATGAGGGACGTAGTTTGGGTATTCCTGATAAAGTCATTTTCATGTAAGTTTTTTGCTTCCAGTGAGGTTGTGTATTTTCATTTCTCGCATACTGTGTTATTTCTTTAATGAAAAACTGGTTGTCTGAGAACAAGAAACAGTTGATACATTGCCTTAGGATGCCCAAATCTACGAAGGCGGCCACAGAGACATTTAGAAATTGAAAAACCATGTTGTCTGGTCTTGTAGTAGGGTTGGCTGTTTAGGATCAAGAACTGGGTTTTAACAGAAGTCTACTAGGGAGGTTTCTGGGGTTAAGGGTGGGATGGCATATAATATTAGGATATGGTAGTGTTATTCAATGCACAAGCTAGCAGGTCTAAGCTTATGTTTGCACAATGTCACAATTTCTTAACAGATTTTGGATCTAATCCTAACTTTAGGGAATAAAATTTACTGTATAGGTGTTTGCTACTATATAGGGCACTGCTAATTGTCTCATTTTGGTGAGCAGCTTCGTGCAGGGAAAAAAACACTACTAAACTGACTCCTTTGCCTTCTAGCCAATAAATAACCACACTTTGAGCTTTCTCCAGTGCTTCCCAACTGAAAGAGACCAGGTAAACATCTTCTACCACAAGATGTCTGATCCTGGAATTTCTTAATGTAAAAGCACAGCAAAAGCAGCTCTCAAGTGCAGATTAAACAACAAACACCAAATAAATTAAGTCCCCTGGCTAATTCACCCTTCAGCAAAGAGATTTGGAAGTGTACAGACTAGAAGAACCAAGAAAAAGAGAAATTACTATTTTTGTCACAAATTTAAAGAAGTGCTTTAAAAATGCTTGAAACAGTACTGATGACTGTATAAAACAAAAACAAGCACAAGTGTAGTTAATCAATACAATATTCTTATCTGGAGCATCTCTCCTCATGCCTCTGCTGAAAATACCCTCTATCCCAGTTGGACTTTCCCGGTAAACAATGGTAACTAAATAAATAAATAAATAATCTAACTTGGATAGCTCTGGATGCAGGTGAAACATTAGAAAAGCATTGCAGAGCTCTCTGTAAGTGAAGTGTAACTCTCTGTAACTCAGGAATGCTAGTAGCTTAACAGATAAGACACTAGCCTTTGGTGCAAATTCCACAAATGGCAGTTGGTTTAATTTGATTCTGTAATGCAGCATAAGGAGGGAATTGCACTACTGAGTGTACCTTCCTTTAAATAAGACATTATAGAAAGGTCCATCTCCCTGAGATGGCAGTATCTCGGGTAGATCTAAATAACCCCATGATACCTATCAAAAAGAGTAGGGATTCTTTATTTAACACAACATAAAACATTATTTACAAACTTTAAATATGTATATGTATATACAGGGGTCTTATTTAATTTATCAAATTTACATTTTACTGAACGTTAAATAACTGAGACCACTTTGTTGAACGTTCACATTCCAAAAGCTGACTATGCCGAATTCCATTTAAGCAAAACAGGTAATGCGATGTTGACTGTGCAAGAAGTTCAGGTACAAGTATGCAGTGTTTATGTACCTTCTTGTACTCCATACTAGTTCTTTGGCATGGCTGATTTGACAGTAGGTGTAGAAATAGTCAGAATGTGGACAATTATTTTCACAGCGCTGGTAGCTTTAATTGGAGCTCGCACTACAGTAAGGATTGGGAAATCGACCCTTGTTTTCACTGTAGTGTGATCTTGGCATTGATATATATAATTTGCAGGGGGTGTGGAGGGTACAGTGGTGCTTGCCCTCCTGCAAAAATACTAGAGAATGTGTGTTTGTATTTTTTAAGTAGTAGGTCTTTTGGTGTTTTGAAGTTGAGTATAGTCAGCTTTCGGAATAGTGAACATTCAACAAAGTGGTCTTGGTCATTTAGTTCTGTAAAATGTAAGTTCAATAAATGAAATGAAACCCACACACACACACACACACACACACACACACACATATATATATATATATATATATATATATATATATATATATATATATACATATATATATATATGTATACACACACACACACATACATTTTTATTTCTTGCTATTTTTCATAATTGACTCACACTCCTTCCACAACCATAATCTATCTGCCCAGATCCATTTCCCATTAAACAAAATTTCATTCAGTCTTTCATACCAAATAACCCATATTGTATAACATACATTCTTATCTACCCTTCTCACATATTCTTTATTCTTATTATTTTAATATCCATAAATCATCATATTTCATATGTATATTGTTTGTCATTAATATTATCAAATATTATCAAAACATTTCTTCACACTTTTTCCAGAGTTTCACCAATCTTTTACATTTTATAAAAAAAATGCTTACTTGTCTCTTCCTCCCAACAAAATGCTCTTTTCACACTCGTATTTTATTTTGATATGCCATATTCTACTTTACTGGTAATTTATTTATTACCAGTCTCCTTATGAAATCCTGACGTTCTACTATCTTAGGGTACCATTTTCCTTAATTTAATAATTTAAACCACCTCTTCTGGCAAATTTTCCCATGAACAATTGCTTCATCACATTATTATACCACACACCATTCTATATTTCTCAATGTCATTTATTTTTATTTTCCATGTTAGTAATTTTTTCTTGATAATTTTTAATTTCTTCATTCATATACTGTATTCTTTTTATCTTTTTTATTCTCGTCATTTTGCAGAAATTGCTGTACTTATATTTAAACATTTTCATTATTAAATGTTCTTCCTTTACCCACTTTATACAACGTTAAAGCAGTAGACTACATAATTGGATTTAGTACCCCCAAGCCTTCATTCATCTTCACTCATATACAACACGCCTATTTTCACTAGGCGTAATCTAGAGTCCAATAGGAAACAAAACACCACTTCCACAATTTCCTTTTCAAATTTTAGTGGAATCATATGAACATTTGATATAGATGCTATTTTTCCCATGAATACTAAATTCAACAAATTTTTCCTGAATGGTAATCTGTGCATCCTCCACAGAATGCATGTTGTTTTCATTCCCTTTAGCAATCCTTCCCACTGCATCGTAACTACATCACCATTCCCAAAGTTTATTCCTAGTAAAGACACTTCATTCCCTTCTTGCAGCGTTAATAATACTGTTCACATTTACTTAAAGTACTCTAAAATTGTTGTTTTTCCTTCTTTTTAGGTTTTGGAAATATTTGTAAATTTTGATTTTATTTTCACTCTTATTCCTATTGAGCATTTATTTGGGGGGGGGTATGTATAAATAATCCTTGCTCCTCAAAATCAGATTTTTCACAACCTCGAATGTCAAAAAATTCTTAGCGTCACCCCCTTCTCATGATCTCTCTCCCTGAATGCAAACTCTCTCCTCCTTTTCGCCTCCACACGTTTTTCTTTTTTCTACTGTTTCTTCATCATTTGTTTCATAACCTCTCTCAGTCTCTTGCCTTTTTCATTTACGTTTTCTTCCATTCCCACATATTTTTCATTATTTATTTTTTCCTCTTGACATTTCATCCAAAAGTGTCCTGTTTTTACACATTGTGCATTCAGTCACAAACCTTGCATTGTATCATGTCACAATCATTAATTAAATGTGAAGTCTCCATAAAAGAAGCACAACTTGTGTTAGCTATCACGTCATAATGTCCCTTTGTAACCACCCACAACAATAACACTTGTAAAGTGTTTTACCATATTTTTCACATTTTAAAACAGTTTTCAACCTCCATCCCTATTCCTTATGCTTCTTCATCCCTAACTTTCACAATATTATCAATAATTTGACTCAAACTCCGCAAACATTTTTAACATCTTTTTCCAGTTCACCAGCTCTAAACTGCAAACTGAGATTTTTTAATACTTAAGTTACTACCAGAAAACAAATAATTGTTCCATGGATAAATATCATTATTTTTCTTTCACAGTTCCAGCTATTTCATCATCATTCCTTCAGATTCAAACGTTAGGTCATAAAGAGTCTCTTTTGTATATGTATAAACAATTAAAATTCTTGATATTTAAATCTCAGAACAGTTATCAAATTGTGCCATACATAATATCTCTTCAGTACCATTTCATTTTTTGTTTCTTATTCTCACAGATATCCTTCTCTTCTTTTTAAAGACTGTTTTATTCACACTTTGCTGCTTTCCTTTTCTTATCTGCTGTCACTGCTGGATGTTTTGCAACTGCTGCATTCTCTCCTGTCACAAACCTGAATGCTTTCTCAGTTACTTTCTGCTTTCCTGTTTTATATTCTTTCAGTGCAGCATAAGGTTTAACTGCTGCATTCCCTGCTGCCAAACTACATGGTTCCTTCTCCATATTATCACCCTTTGCACTACCAAAAATATCATCTGCCATCTCACCCCAAGAAACAGCAGAACTGTCACCTGGATCATGGTGAATTACTTTTAACAGAACATCATCCACAAGCTCTCCTGACACCAGTTCTGCTACATGCACACCTAGAATGGGGTTGCTTACTTCGTTTTCCATTGATGCAGCCAAACTCTGGCCATTTGTATAATCCACCACAAAAGAATCATTGTCTGCATTCTGATTCTCCATATTGAGCACATTTTTCTCTAAATTCTCCAAACTCTCCGTAGCTTTTCTCGTCTCCTCCGTGCTGTTGCTTCTCTTAGACCTCTTTTCACTGCTGTAGCAGCTCTCCAGCACTTCATAGCAATTACAACGATAAAGACGATGGGTTTCTTTATTTACATCTCTCATTAGCTACATTTCTTTATATTATTTACATATTCATATTCATAGCATATACATACACATATACATATATATACATATATATTATTTTTTGCAAAACTTGACATATACTATACCGAGAAAAGAAAATAATTATTTCCAATCATGAAAAAAAAATGTTACTAAACCAAAATGAACTATTTCTGTAACATTCCTTTATCTATCCCCATCCTTTCTTCTACAGCCATCTTTTTATTTCATCTACAACAGCTTTATCATCTGCGTTTTTATTCTGGAATAATCCACCAGTCTCCTGATTGCTAAAAACAGTTTTCATTTTTCATATAATATCATATCAATTGTTATACTTTTAAATCCTTCCCATTAGGCCATATTCATTAACAACTCACATATAGATGTGTGGCACACTGCCTTATATTCAGTAAATGGCTCTACTCTTAGTGTAGAACTGCAAAATAAAGGTAAACAGTAGATTGTGCTACTGATAGCATAAGTAGCCAAATTGTATGCTAATTAACCAATCCATTATGGTGGAGCTATTCATGAAACTAGAAAGCAATCATCTATACTCAGTTTAGCCATTTGCCCAGAAATGCAAAACCATTTCAATTACAGCAATGATTACAATTAGAATAAAAACAAAACATGTTAGTATTTGTTGCTGCCATTTGGAAGTTGTATGTGCAGGAAGCGTTAATTAAAGTTGCTTCTGCTGCTATTGCCAGACTTCTGCCTATATGAAGAATGTTTTTTATACCTTGTTTTACTTGCGATGGACTACATGAACATTGCAGAGCACAGCTGGGTAGACATAGAAACAGCAGAGTATATATGCAACCTCTTCCTCCATCACCTGAGGGCCAACTTAAGTGTGGAACCTGTTTGAAAAAAAAAAGTCTTAGTTCCATATGTAAGTAGCTGTACGTCCCTAAGATGAGACATCTGTTCTGTGTACAGTAACATCGTAATACTGTATGACTGGTGTCTACAATATCCACCTATGACTTTGTACAATAAAGCGCAACAGACATTTTACTTTCTCATGCATATAATGAACCATAACAACATTGAAATGTGCAAACGCCAGTGCACAGTCATCCATTATTGGCACAGGGTGGTTGTGAAGGTGAATACATGAAGACAAGTCTAACAAAGAAGTGAGTGCAAATTATTGAATTGTATTGCTTACCTGAATGTTCTGCAGTATACCCACTGGTTTTGTCCTCCATGTCAGAGCCATTGACAACATATAAAATAAGTAAAATATTAAAGCTCCATATATTAGTACACACAAGAAAATACAGCCCCTCCCCCTAAAAATAAAGTAAAGGAAATGAAACGAAAGTTTACAGATCCATATAAGGAGGACAACAGCTGTGTAACTGGGCAGTATATTGCAGAATTAACCAAAGCATTGTACATTTTTCCAGAATGAATGGGTAAAGGTGTTTTTGGATGTCCACTTGTGTGGAGGGCAGTCAGCTATATATCACAGGCTTAACACATTTGTAGCCTACAATCCCTTGAACTTGCTAGAAAGTCAAATAATAATCTTCCTTAATAACTTGCCAGATGGGCAAAGAAAATGTTCCATGATGTCATGTTACATTCTTCATAAACTTTTGTAATGTAACAAATAACTGATATGCATGCCTATGCCACTGGCAAGGCCCAAAGTATTGAAACCGAGAGCTGCTAAATTAGGAATGTTTTATTTGGAATTCATGTTTAGCAATACATTTTTTCTGTTTTTCTTTTTCCCATTCTGGTTACACACTTCTGCCAACAGAATAATAGTGATATGTCAGCGTGGAATGGATCCTTAAACCATTTTAACATGTATTTTTAACATGCATTATTATTTATACTTTTACAATGCTGGATGTTTCTTTAATTAGGGTTTTTATGATTAAGATTTTTTGTCAAATGATTAATCAGTTTAACTATTTAAACTTGGTCTTGCATTGGCTAACTGGTTCTGATGAAGTTCCATATTCAGAGACAAAAGTGGTCAACCATTATTTATGTAGTTACTATTTCATTTGTATTAAATTTATTTTTAAATGTTTTCATACACATTGAAATTATTCTTATAGTATTGATTCAGAATACTTCTCAGAGTTGAATGGTATCAGTTCCTGACATTATGTAAGCATTTTGTGCTTGTGGTTCTCAGATTTGATTTGGCTGCATATTCACAAACCTTGGTTCCTGGTTTGTTGGCACCTGTAATGTCAATTGATACTATGTCACATATTTAGTATAGGTAGCCTCTTTTTATTATCACAGTACAATGTGTGTGACGTGGAAGGAATCTGAATGAATGTCCTGCTTTTGGAGGGTGCTAATCCAGATGTGCCTGTGTTTGTGGGAACACAATGATATTTAATGAGCAAATGTTCATGTGGAAACAAAACAAAGTTGTGGAAATATCAAATGTAACTACTTTTGTTCATGTTTCTCTATTTCAGTACTTTTTTTCTTACTCTTTTGGGCACCATTTGGCATTGCAAACTCTGGTCTGGATGCAGTCTCCAGCAGTGAACTACAATTCAATATCTAAGGAAAAAGTAAAAATTTAAATTTAGGCTGCCGTCTGTAGCATGAACAAGCCTGGTAATGGTGCACAAATGTTAGTACACTGTATAGTACTGTGAAGAAAATGTGCCTGTCAGGTAAGTTTTCCTGTGGCATAAGGTATAAATGGAGTGATCTTAAAGGAACAATACAGCTGATTTCAGGTTCAAATCCAGTGAACAGATAATACATATTTTGTGACATCATTGTGCTGCTGTTTGAAAATCAACTATTCCCCATATTGATAACAACCTGTGACATGCTGTAAGTCAACTTTAACATTATTTGCCAGTACCTACAGTCTTGATAATGAGTGCCAGAAATTAGACTTCAGATGTATCAAGGAGATGTGAGAAGGATGAATGTGTCACTGTAATACACTTGTTCCTGTGGTTATTGCTAGGTATACTCTGTGCTTGATTTAAGTTTCCCTTTCAGCTTTGTCTCTCTTTCATTTTTTTTATTTAGTTTCTTATCCCTTTTGCATTTGCTGGCCACTTGGCAGTGTACAAACATGGTTCACTTCCTAAGGAAAAAGGTGGATAGTATTTTGTGAATAAATTTAACCTCGAAGACAGTTATTCCTATGGGACAAGGTATAAGTGAAGTAAACTGAGAAATATAAGGCAGGGGATACAGGGTTCAAATGCAGCTAATTATTAATGTTATACACGTGTGGGTGTGTAAAGGAGTTGAAAACATGTTTAAACACATTCCATTTTAGATCTCTGTGTTATTGTGTAAAAATCAAATATTCTCAGTATTGCTAACAGTGTGTGAGCTTCTGTCTATCCACTTTCACACTATTTTTAAAGTACATTTCTGATATTGCAATAAGAAATGAGAAGGATGAATGTGCCACTTGAATACATTTCTTTATTTGGTCATTGCAAGATATACTCATTGACTGAATTAATTTTACTGTCTGCTTTTTCTCTCTCATATTTTTGATAATGTATTTTGTATTTGCTCTCTGATCAACAGTGCACACACATGGTGTACTGCCTAAGGGAAAAAAAGTGAAAAAATTAATGTAGACTGTTTCTGTAGTGCAAACAAGCCTGGCAGTGGTAAGTAGTCAGCAGAACTCTGGATCACAACCAGTGAATACATTTAACCTGCCAGGTAACTTTTCCTGTAGCACAAGGTGTGAGTATCAGGTAACTTTCCCTGTGGGACAAGGTGTAAGTATCAGGTAACTTTCCCTGTGAGACAAGGTGTAAGTACCAGG
Organism: Protopterus annectens; assembly: GCF_019279795.1. Lineage (NCBI taxonomy): Eukaryota > Metazoa > Chordata > Ceratodontiformes > Protopteridae > Protopterus > Protopterus annectens. Next base: position 1,223,686,130 of record NC_056737.1, read on the forward strand.
TAACTTTCCCAGTAGCACAAGGTGTAAGTATCAAGTAATTTTCCCTGTAGCACAAGGTGTAAGTATCACATATCATTCCCTGTAGCACAAGGTGTAAGTATCAATTAACTTTCCCTGTAGCACAAGGTGCAAGTATCGGGTAACTTTCCCTGTAGCACAAGGTGTAAGTATCAGGTAACTTTCCCTGTAGCACAAGGTGCAAGTATCAGGTAACTTTCCCTATAGCACAAGGTGCAAGTATCAGGTAACTTTCCCTATAGCACAAGCTGTAAGCATCAGGTAACTTTCCTTGTGGGACAAGTTGTAAGTATCAGGTAACTTTCCCAGTAGCACAAGGTGTAAGTATCAAGTAATTTTCCCTGTAGCACAAGGTGCAAGTATCAGGTAACATTTCCTGTAGCACAAGGTGCAAGTATCAATTAACTTTCCTGGCAGCACAAGGTGCAAGTATCGGGTAACTTTCCCTGTAGCACAAGGTGCAAATATCAGGTAACTTTCCCTGTAGCACAAGGTGTAAGTATCAGGTAACGTTCCCTGTAGTACAAGGTGCAAGTATCAGGTAACTTTCCCTGTGAGACAAGGTGTAAGTACCAGGTAACTTTCCCAGTAGCACAAGGTGTAAGTATCAAGTAATTTTCCCTGTAGCACAAGGTGTAAGTATCACGTATCATTCCCTGTAAGTGCAATGATCATAAAGACTGAAGACAGCTGCTGCAGGATGTGAGTCCAGGTGACAGAAGCTTTTACAGAAGTGGATAGATTGCCATTTGTCACTACATTTTGCTCAGAAATGCCACAGTAAATGCACCTCATTATCATAACTCTGCTTATTGTAAGACATGTGTCATTATATAATGTGTGTAAATTAGGTTACATTATGTAAACCATGACAGTGATGACAGGTAATGTGGAATGCACATACATAGGTATGATGAGCACAATACTTTTTGTAATTATTGACTTCTTACATAAGTATGTGTGTTCATGACAGTATGTGTTAAGAAATATATATATATATATATAACCTAACCCACCATGTCTTACTCAGGTCATGCAACTCTGTGCATCTAAGATGTATTTACACATACAAACACTAAATGCACTGCAGTGACTAAGTAATGTGATAGACATATGGGTATCTCTTCATTATTTCTACATTCAATCCTACAATACTATACCTGAAATTACCATCTTAACAACTAATTTCTTCTTTGGCAGTGACAACTAATTAGCAAAGTTTAAAATGTTATCCTTTTTTTCTCTTGGATTCAATTTCTAGGTACACTATTCAATCTTACCAGTGTCTAACTCCCAACATGTCAGTATGTCAGAAGTTATTTCATTTTTCCTTGAAACAACCATGATCATAACCAACAACAGAAAGAATATCAAGATTTAACACTGGAATATGTTTCAAAAGTGTGAGCATCACACACTGCCAAATGTCACTGCCATTTTTAACACCTTCTCTGTTCCCCGATGTATGGATTGGTAATGAGACTGGCAAAGCATTGCTGTGTTTCCGCTTGTGCAAATGCATTTGGCAAAGCTGTGCACCTTTACACAAAAGCTGTTACATGTCAGTGTCAATTCAGACCATATTTCTAGCTTCAGTCCTTCAGACATGATTAGTGATGGTAGAGCTGGTGTTCCATTTAGAGCATAAAGGTGTGGTGTTGAGAAGTCATCCAGCATTCTGGTAGAAATTCTCATGAAGCACTACAGCTGGAGGTTACTGTGAGAGGAATATACCAGTCTAAGTATAAGGCTGAGGCTTGGAATAGCTTGGGAAAGGCTGTCTCCATAGCAACTGGCATCCCACACACTGGGGATCAACGTTATCAACACTATAGTGATATTAAGACGTGCAAAAGGGGACCCCCTTAGTTGATAGGAGGATTAATTTAAGATTACAAACACCTGTCAATTGTATAACTATACTACACCTTAACTTCCGTATGATATGGCATTAGTTATCCAGCAAAATGCTGTAGAAAGTGTCATGGTTCCAGTGGTGCCAGGTGAACTTTCTCCAGTCCTTGAAAATCTGGGGGTAAGTCTTGCTCCAGGCCATACCATATCCACAGCAGGTCTCCAAGGTCAACAGTCTCTGGCATATTAGAACAATGCAGGTAAAGGAAGTCGGCAAGCCAAATCTGCAACTTTGGGATAAGGATTGGCTCTAAAGACTGGGTCAGTCAGGCTCAGGTGTGAAGCGGGGCTGGGTGCGCTGTGGCTAGACAAGGCATTGCCACCTCATCATGCCCCCCTCCTGGAGGGCCAGGGTAAAGGTGGCAGTGATTCTGAATGCACGCCAGGCCCTTACTGTAGATCTCCCCAACTGTGGCTGGTGCTGGTCATGATTTTTTCATATATATATATATATATATATATATATATATATATATATATATGTATATTCTTTTTCTACTGTACAGCTGCAGTAGAAATTGTAGAAAACCATGATATGCATCAGGAGAGACTAACTCATTTCAGTAAAGCATAGAGTAAGTATCCATCAGGTCTGAATGCAAGACACAGAAGTATTCTCCGTCATTCACTATATATCATCTTGAGTAATCATATCTTTACTTAATATCAAGCCGCCTACATACCTGCTTTAATAGATCTTCATTATTACATTAGGTAATGCATGCAACAGAGTAACTGTGTGTGGGTTCAGTACCCATAAACAGATATTCATTTTCTACACTCAACTATTGTAAAGTATTTTACTGCAATTCTGCATGGCATTAACAATTCAATATTTCCTAATTCACTTACTACCTTAGAAAATAGATATCTGATATGGAACAGTGAAATACATGATTATATTAATCAAATCATACCACTGTGATTGATTTTATGATACATTCATGTCTTCCCAACATATGTGGCCAAATTGTAGTTATGTATTTGTCATATTGTTTTATGTATTGAATTAATGTAACATGCCGTTGCTCTAATTATCTGTTCTTTCTCTCCCCTACCCTTTACTACTACTTTTGTTTAAATACATTGCTGCTGAAAACAAAATAACCATCAGCACAGCGAGGCAGACTGACCACTGGGGTTCAGTCCACTATCCCTCTACAGGTGGCTGTGGCAGCACAGACACGCAGCACATCTGGGTCACAACCTGTCAGCTTTGCCTTCATGACTCCTGCCCTACATGCTCCACCTACGTCAAGCAGGTCTGCCCCAGCTGCTGGTGCAGTGGTACCCTGCAGGAGCAGTAGTAGCGAAGATGCTGATTTTGTCATGCAACAGGAGCTGACAGAGCTAGTGGAGGGCATGAGGAAGAGGGGCCTCGGTACCTGAATTTGCAGGGTTGCAAAGGTCCTGCATCATTTTGCCAAAATGATGCCACATTTGGCAGTAACCCAGGAGACTGCCACATCAGACAGTGATGACAACTCTGACGGTGATGACTACATTCTTACTCCTCTCGACCTGGATATGGATGTGCCTTGGAGGTCTCCTACCTAGCATCCATCATAGTGTCCCTCAACATTTTGTCTTTGAGAACCATCCCTGTCTGACTTGAATGTCCTGTAAGCCTGTGTCTCCTACCTAACATACCCTTCATTCCTGACCATCACATTCGTAAGTACCTCCCCCAATACACCTGTCTCTCTCTCAAAAAAAAAAAAAAAGAAAAATGGGCACCGGTTCCAGAAAAAATGACACCCCATACATAGCTTTCCATTTTTGCCTATGTGTCAGCTTGACATACTTGATTTTGTCCAATTGGCTATACGACATTTTTTTGCTGTTGTGACCCACCCCTGATGTAGTGACTTTCCAAAGTCATGAAATTCATTGTGTAATCCTACATTTATGTTGTGAACAAGTGGATAGCTATGCTGCTCTCCCACTACTCTTTTGCAAATTGATATATTCTTTCCCCGTGTCCTACCACCCCCATTTTCACTACTGACCTATTAACTCAATTTTCACATGTTTAATAATGTAGAAAAATGAAATCACACACAACACATATGGCCAGAAATGGCTCATCAAAATGCCTTCACTTTTGGAAATCATCATTTGCTCAGAGGTCAGCATTGCATACCAGTGCTGAATGTTGATGAATGCTGTTCAATTTCCTATTACAAAACCTGAAGATTTTAATTTGAGCCACAGTAATCTGGTTACTTTCACACAAATGTGCTTAAATCTGCTGCACTATAGAACTACAGAGTCAAGGTAGACTATAGGTAGTACTGTGAAACAATTATTGTAACAGTTCTTAGGCTTCTGGATGTAATGAACACGAAGTTCCTAAGTAGGGTGTTGAGATAATTTACCTGTTTGTAAACTGATGTTTTTGCATACTGCCATATGTTGGATTATAGCTGTAGGTCAAATTATTATTTCATGACATTTTATATTCCTGTCATATATTTAACCAGAAACATCTCATTTCTCTCCATTTATATTTCCTAAGCCATTCCTTTCTTTTTTTGAATTGTTCTTATTCCCAATTTTTCTTTGTCTTTCTCTACACACTCCCCCAATTGATGTATTGTCATTTTTGTTTTCTCACTCTTCCCCTTCTTTGCTTCCTAATGTCACTTATCTATTTTATCTTGTACTATAATACTTTCATCTGTAAAACTATTCATATCTCATTACTGTCATACCTTTCCATACTATATACATTTTCTTCTTTGGTAATTATTATTCTTTTATACTATTGTGCTTTCTCCACAAATATATTTAGTTATACTATCCTCAGATTATCTTTCTTCTGAAATATTGTCTGCTTCTTCTTCTAACCTTTCCTTTTCTAAAGTACAGTGAAGCCAAACATGTCCAAATGCATTGCTTTTTCTACATTTAGGCCTATTTGTTTTGTAATATGTTCCCTTCCCTGCATTGCACATATATTCTTTTATTACAGACTGGTGCCAAGTACTTCTCATCCACACAAAAAATGCTTTATGTTGACCCCAAGATTGGGCTGTTCCCTGTTTGTCATTCATAATTATAATATTTGAAATATGTTGTCATTTTCTTTCATGCACATCTGGTGTCACACGTACCTCCTACCCCTGTCTAAACATGTCTTTCATCAAACATTTTTTTTTTATTTCATGAACCTTATTACAAATAGATAATAAAGTCTTTAATTAAGTTCCTTTGTATCAAATGTTAAAAACTACATATTTATTTTCTTCTTTAACTGTAGTCCCAAGTTATGAAAAAATATAGTCATTTCATAGTGCAAATAAGCTAATAACGAAAAAGTTTAAAAAGTATCTTCATAAAAGTGTTCTGTTCCTAAGTGTATTAAAGCTCAACCCCCAAAGATTAAATAATACTGTCCACAACTTCATACTTGTAAATAATGTCACCATTCTTTGTTTTGATTCTTACCACTCGTCTTCCCTTATGGTTTTGTTATCTTTGCATCAGTTCCTGGTTTCTTTCAGCTTCAGTCACAGCATCTTTCTTTCCTTTATTTACCATTTCTGCATATTTAAAATATTTTTTAAATACTGCTCACAAAAACCCCACATTGCAGGATCATTCCTCTAAAACCAGCAATTCCACAAGCCATATAGTACTCCAGCTTATTTCATCATTGATACATCATCTCCATCAACACAGAAGTTTCTAGAATTCCAACTCTGCAGTAATTATCCCCTCTCTTACAGATTCCGTTTATGAGATTTTAGTATTCTGCAGCACTGCATTCTCAGTCTGCTTTCTCCTTTTTTTCCTCCATCTTGAAATTCTCCAAGCAACACTGGCAGACCTCTGATACCACCTAACCCTCAGAAAAGAGTATGAGTAGTTTTCCACTGCCCTATCTAAATTTCTCCTAGTCAGTATGAATACCTACTCAAGTCTCCATCGAAATAGGCCACTGGCCTAGTGGCACTAAGCTTGTCAACAAAGTGAAGAAATAAATAAATAATTGTATTGAGATGAACTATAATGTATAGCTATTGGAAATTCAGCAAAACTTGATGTCCTAGGACAAATACATTTAATAAACTGAGAGTATGAATCACAGCCAAATGCTGTGCATCAGTTATTGATGTGGTAAAAACATGAAGCACTTGTCAGCACAGTTTTGAGAGTTAAAGTTATAAATGAAAGTCTGATAAAATAAGTAAGAAGATTCAAAACATAATTTTACAGCAATGTGGCTAACATATTTCAATTCCTACCCATCCATTAATATTATGTTATCCTTAGATACACCTGAAATGTGAAAAAAGCAAAGAGATTATTTTAAGTGCAAAATTGTATCAAATACAGGCTAGTTACATATTGTCTGGTTAAGCTGAAAGGTTGGTTAGTAATAAGAAAACATATTTCTATAATTTATCTGCAAGAATGTTGTGCATTTTTTTTTTCAAATTCAAAATTCCATGTGGACACCAGCAGTTAGATAGGCTGCAGATGAATAAAGTGGTCAAGAGTTAAATCTGGTTTAATGTGCAGGAATGGAAGACATTTTCATTGTGTAAGAGACGGCCCAGTACATGATAAACTAAGGAGCAGCTTGCATGCTGCCTTGTTTAAGATAAAGTATGAAATCCTATTTCTTATTAAAGATTTATTTATTTAAAATCTGTTTACTGGGAAAGTCCGGCACAGCCCATTTTCAGAGGAGCGCCAAGAAGAAGCACTTCAGATGCATGTCTTTGTTATGTGGGAGGAAACCAGAGCACCTGGAGGAAACCCACATAAACACAGCGAAGATGTGAAGACATGCAGACTCCACACAGAAGGCAGCCCAGCCAAGAATCAAACCAGAGAACCTCTTGCTGTGAAGTGACAACTGTAAACACTGCATCAGTGGCACTTTTGGACCCAAGTTAAAGATAAGGTAAATATTGAAAAGAAATTATAACTAGAAATAATGTGAAGAAAAGATGAAGTTGTATAACGCTTAATATACCTATATCCACCTATATATGAGAGTGCGTGTGCGTGTGTGCGCGCGTGTGTGTGTGTGTGTGTGTGTGTGTGTGTGTGTGTGTGTGTGTGTGTGTGCGTGCGTGTGCGTGTGCGTGTGCGTTTGTATGTATAAAGACAGATATAGATCTATATATAGATATAAATACAGATATGTGTGTGAGCATATGTGTGTGTTTATGTGTAAAGATATGGATGGATTTTTTTGGATGTTGAAGTTATTAAATTATTGGATAGTTCAGTTCAAACTTCACTGTATAGGAAGCCTTTTGCTAAACACTCCCTATAATATGCAAAAAGTTGCCAACCAAGGCACAGGATTAACAATATTCTGTTTTCCCAATTTTCAAGAACTAAATATATTTGTAGTGATGAAACTGATTGTGTTGTCCAGTGTGAGGATTTACCTAAGTGGTTTAAAGTAAGAGGATATGATATGGAGGTTGTAGCAAAGGCAAAAGAGTGGGCTGATTTTTCTGATTTTGTTAAGACTTGATTTGTTGAAACACAAGTCTAATACTGACAGCTTGATGCAAACAAAAACAACTTAAGCATTTTATTACCACTTTTGTAGTAATTTATACATGACTACATCAGTAATTACTCAATGTTGTCCCATTTTAATGACAGATAATATTTTTAATGATAAATGCCAATAAATGTACTTACACATTTGGGAAAGTCAGAACTAATACCCACTGTCTTTCTAATTTTCAAAATCCACATAGGTACATAGGTTCATAGGAGGTTACTAGGCTATTGGTCCTAGGGCCTTTATAAGCCTAGCCATGTTATACCCTTGTTCCATTATTATTATTATTATTATTATTATTATTATTATTATTATTATTATTATTATTATTGTTTGAT
>NC_056737.1:1223698935-1223753935 GCF_019279795.1 Protopterus annectens
GGCCACTTTTCACACTGCAAGTATTGCTTAGGTTTAATCTATGATAAAAGTCCATTACACACACCCTGCAAGTCCTATGCATTGTATTAATACCCATAACATTTCAGTACTGCAACAACCCTGTAACTATATTTACAAAGATAAGTTCTCTCACTGCTACTGAAAACAGTTTGCACATAAAGAATATAAAGTATGTACAAATGAATTAACACATCACCAGCTACGAAAGAATCAGAATTAATAACATAATACCCAGGATAGATATATTTTGGGATATTTTAACTTATTTTATTATCTCAGCTGATCATATTGCATAATTGTAAAACAAAGAAAATTATGCTATTTAAAACATGTACCTACTAAAACTGAAGTTGGAACTGTGGCTAACTAGCGTTTCTAAAAAGGAAAAATAATTAAATTATTTTGATTATTTCAGTTCAGCTTAAACATTTGAGTTGCACTTAGTGGCCTGTGATGTAAAACTATTTTATACATTTCTGCTCTGTTCCATCTGTTTGCATTTTTACGTTTGTTCTGGGATCTTAGTCTTGCATTTTAATTAGCAGTTGTGGAGGATTGTGTTTCTGCATTATTCTGCACTTCTATTTCCACCTATAAAATCTATCTATTTGTATCTTAAACCTTGCCTGCCCATAGTCTTGTAGTTTAATTCATAGATGTGACAGAACTGTGTACTCCTGCCAGAGTTTGAGCCTTAGTCATATTTTTTCCCATACACAGTGTTACTGGTACATTTGTGCATAGTCTGCTCCCTTAAACTATAGTGGAAAGTCAATAGTGAGAGAATTGTCTCTGCTCCAGTTTGTGGGTCACGGCTTTTATATTCTGCTTATCTTTTACCTGCTTAAAGTTGCATTCTGTTTCTACACTAACACATTAAGCCATTAAGCTAAAGTTATTGAAAGAGCTCCACTAATGCCTTTATTTATTTGGATTGCTCTCTAGCTTGCCTATTATTTGCTGCACAGAGCTATCACAACCCAATGTCTTTTATCCACAACTTGAAAAGGTATGGAACTATGAGTAACAAGTTTTACAAAAAAAAAAAATAAATAAAATAAAATAAAAGGAAAGAGAATTAAATTATTTTGATTTCAATTCTGCTTAAATATTTGAGTTGAACTTAGTGACATGTATACTAATAATAATTTGTAGTTTTCTGCACTGTTTCATTTGTTTGCTTTTTTAGTTTGTTCTGGGACCTTTGTCTTTTAATTAATTAAAAGTTGTGGGATGATTGTGTTTCTGCATTATTCTGTACTTCTATATTCACAAGTAGAATTACCTGTAAGAGTTAACTTGCTTTTTGTAACCCTGCTGGCTCATAGTCTTGTAGTTTAATTCATAGTTGTAGCAAAACAGTGTACTCCTGCAAGAGTTTGAGACTTAGTCATTTATTACTGCATTTTTCCATAAACAGTGTTACTGGTAAATTTCTGCATAGTGTAGTGCTTTAAACTGCAGTAGCAGGTGAATAGTGAGATAATTGTCTCTGTCCCAGTTTGTGCTTCAGTGCTTTTATATTCTGCTTATCTTTTACCTGCTTAAAGTTACATTCTTTGTCTGCCCCATTCAACACTGACACATTAAGCTAAAGATTCTGGCATAGCTCCAATATTGCCTTTATTTAATTGTATGCCTGTCCAGCTAGCTTGCTGCATCTGTAGACTCCACCCCTTACAATAATCTGATTTCCAAAGTCCCTCCCTCCCTCCCCTCTTTCATTGCTACTGACTATTGTATAAGCTATTTATGTACTCCTCCTACCCATTGTTTTCCATAGATCCATGATACTGAATGTCCTCCCAGCAAACCAGTACTGCTCTTGACTTTTCTTTACTACATATTGTCTCCTGCTCATTTTCCCAGAGCTCAGCAAAGCCTGGAGTCCTAGCCTGCATTCAAGAAGTGTTTTACTTGTATCCAGAGCCCTCCAGGCAAAGTTAAGTACCCCTTATTGGTAAATCAGCTCTTCAAATTTTCCCTTAGGTCTTCTAGTTCTCTCCTCTCCTGCACTTTTACTAGCTTATTAGTTTAGCACTTCACCAGAGTTCTTGTAGCAATTATTGTAGCACACAAAAGTGCTATCCACACTAAATGTTCTACAAGGAAAGAGCTCCATTACATATTATTAATGCCCACCCCTCCAGGCATGTCTAAAGGTCAGTTCCCTGTGCTTTCTCCAATTAACCTGCTGAACTTGGGGATCCTGAGGCAATGTAGCAGCTGCCTCATGTACACTGACAACCCTCTCCTCTTACCTCCCAACACTCAGACTTGCGAGAGATGCACTTATATATCCAAATTGGAAGCCACACACTCTCCAGCCAAGACCGGAATAGTTGGTCAAGAGGAGAAGGTCAACACTTGCACAACACCACATTGAACACATAGCCCTCCAGGACACACACCAGCACTGCCTTCACATAAAACCACAAACCACATACCCACTTCGCAGAAGCTCTCAATAAAAATCTACCCAAACAGCAGAGACCTCCAAGGCAGAAACGCATTTGGCCACCACAACACAACACTAATCACGTGACACATAACTCTTCTAAACAGTGTGCCACTGAACCAAAGCCCCTAAGGCAAATCAGCATTCCCAACACACTAGTCATAGGTGACTCGATAGTAAAGCACACTGATGTCCCACTCACTAGGCTGAATAAAGAGAAAGTAACAGTCAGCTGCCTGTCAGATGCCAAGGATCCACCACATAACACATGCACTCAGGTCCCTCAACAACAGGTACAAATATGACTCTGTTATTGTACATGTGGGTGTGACTGACATGAGACGTACCTCTCTGGACTACATGAAAAGAGACATGGAGGAGCTCTTGGATTATGTAGCCCAGGCAGGTATGACCCTAGCCCTGAGCAGCATCCTACCATCACCCAGAATACACACACAGTACAAGCAGAAAATTATTGATTTCAACAATTGGCTAAGTTTCTGATGTCATTCTAAGGGGATCCAGTATCTGTCTGCCTGGATGACATGATTGACAGACCTCAATGCTTTGCCAGAGATGGCCTGCATCTGTCACCCCTGGGTTTCCTGATACTGGCCAAGGCTCTTGCCACCCCTATATGCCTTTTTTAGGCAGTGTTCCAAAGACCAAATTACCACTGTAACAGCTACAAACAAATGCAGTATGAGGGTCATGCTGCTGAACGCTAGAAGTCTAAATTTCAAAATGCACTCACTCGAAGCACTCCTTAAAATGGAGAACATCAACATTTGTGCTGTAACAGAGACCTGGTTCAAGGCAGCAGGAATCACCCCTGCACTACCATGCTATAACTCATTCCACACCTTTTGGCCCCAGAACTTGGACTGAAACTCCAAAGGTGGTAGTGTTTCCACATTCATAAAGGATGTGCACATCTCTAGACTGGTAGCACAACATAACACATCTGAGATACTTCAGGTGCAGCTAAAATTGGGTAAGACAGCAATTCAGGTTGTAGCCTGCTATAAGTCCCCAACCATGTCCCAAGACTCACACTCCACATTCCTAAGCACCCTGGAGAATATTACGGTCCAATCTAACACTCTCATACTGGGTGACTTTAACTATCCCACCATTAACTTGGAAAACTACTCGTGTGCCAATACACTTGCCCAATGTTTCCTGGAATTCATTAATTCCAATGCCCTGGACCAGCTCATTCTTACCCTTACTAGAGGTAGCGACATCCTTGACCTGGTCGTTACTAACATGGGCAACCGTTGCTCTACACCAATAGTCAACTCCTCCCACCATGGAAATCCACATCCATCTCACACAACCCCCCCCCCCCCCGCAAAGGTAACCACCAGGAAAAACTTCTCCAAAGCTAACTTTGGGCTCCTAAAAAAGAGCGGTGGCTAACTTCACGGCACCCATACAAATGGAGAATTGTTGCATGACTGCCGAATCATAGACCAATGCAATATATGAACACATACACAAATGCACCCTTAAAGGTTTATTCAATAGTCAGGGATCTGGAAACTTGTGTAGATAGTAACCTAGCCTTTGACCAACATGTCTCCAAGGTAAAAAAGAAAATCCTTCTATGTTGCTCAACATATAAGCAAGGTCCTTCTAGGTCCAGAGAGGTCATTATACCACTGTACTCTGCCCACATCAGACACATCATAGAGTATAATGCCCTGTCCACATCAGATTCATCAGTACAATGCTTGGTATGTACCTGACCAGACACATGCAGCACCTGGAACATACATAAATGTTCATTACAAAAAGAATACAGAGAGTAAACTCAATGTCCTTTGCTAATCACCTGAAAGCCCTGTCTCTTTACTCAATATCATACAGAATTCTGAAAGGTGATCTTTGCCTGGCATACATGGCATCTTTGGACCCTGTTTTGATGAACATTTTGCACATCCACAAAACAAACAGCATCAGAACTGCTAGAATAAATTTTCCTTGTGACATAAATAGGACATTTTGGAGAGACAGAGTGTTTCTCAGAGAATTCCAAGTATCTGGAACAGTCCCCATTCATGTGAAGCAGAGTTCCTCCCTATCTCCATTTAAGTACAACTTGGACCAATGGATGGGTAACTGGAAATTCAGTCCTAGCCAGGCTCCTATGTTTCTGATGGACAGAGGCAGTCAGTAAATCACTCCCTTTATAAATGAAACTTGTGGGGCACATTTGGGTTACATGTCTAGGCTTATAAGGACCCTAGTTGTTATTAACCTAGTATACACCTATGAACCTATGAACATTTAACGCTAAGTCTGTGTGCTGGTAAATCAGCAAAAGATAAATGCAGATCTCAAAGTAGAGTTTCAGATATCATTTTACAATTGCCATCCACCAGATGTTATCATCTTTTTTGTTTTGTAATGCAGGTTTATACCTAGTTCCATAAGTTTGTTGACAATGCCCATGTGGGGTATTGTATCAAATGCTTTAGCCAGATATAGATAGGCAATATACACCATTTTCCCCTCATCTTTTGCCTTAGTGACCTTTTCAAAAATGTCCATCAGATTCAGTAAGCATAACCTTCCTTTGGCAAAGCCAAACTGGGGTGGATCCCGTGTCTGGAGGTCTCCTATGTCCTTGTTGATAATTTCCATGATGTCTTTCCATGACTTCACAAATACGACTAGTCAAACCAATGGGTCAGTAGTTTCCAGGATCTGTTGAATGTTCTCCCTTATGAAAGGGGGGTGACCCTTGCAGTCCTCCATTTATGCGGCACAAAGCCTGTTTTAAAATTCTAATCAAATGATGACTCCAGGTGTCCTGATAAGTCATATTTTATTCCATTCAGGAGGCATCTTGGGATGTTATCAGAGGCCATTCAGGTCATGTTCTTTGCTTTAGTGAGTGCAGCCAGTACATGCTCCCAGGCTTTACCACCTGTCTGGGATCATGACCTCTTAGGTTAGTTTCTGTTGCACTTCTTAAGTATAGTCTTTAAAAGTAGACAGTGTTTTTCATTTGCAATATTTAGTAGAAAAAATGGTCCTCGCATTGATAGGCAGCTCAAATAGAAAATTTCACTCATGTATTTTTCACAATTTCCACAATTTTCACCTTGCTTTGCACATGAAATCGGAAAATTGTAAAATAATTTATGACGTTCTATTTTTGACTAAAAATAATGGTTATAGGAATGATTGGAATTATGGGAAAATTAATGGCAGATGCATTTTGTGATTTGTTTTATACATGGCTAATACCCAAACCTCTGTCAAGAATGATTAAGCTATTCAAGCCCAAGTTTAATTTAGCAATACCTATCCAATCCTCCAGGTACCATTTGAGGGAAGATAGTGTTTCATGTTGCTTGACCTGCATGGAGGGAATTTATTCCAGAAGCTGGGAGATATTTGTTAATGGACCTGTCTCTCCAGCATTCTGTAATAATGTGCTGATGTAGATTTATATCCCTGGTTCTGGTGTTTGTGGGGTTGTTTGATCTGTGGAGATACAAGTGATACATGGAAGGCAAGGCATATATGTCATCTGAGTAGTCTATATGATATTAAGTAAAGGGACAGTCCTTCTTGTCTTCTCTGATAGCCTGGGGATTTTAAGCCAGTGATCTTCTTAGTTAGGCCCTTCAAGATTTTTAATATGTCTAATGAGGTACAAACTAAAGGGTGTGTTATATTTAATAATCATTCCAATAAATTCTGAGTATAAGGAGACAATAGCTTTTTTGGGTCTGGATAATATTCCTTTGGCAATTAGCTGTGCTAAATAGCAAGATTTCCTGATCACTTTCATTACAGGATGATCAAAGAAGAAGGAACTATCAATGTCCTTACCTTCACTGCTGCAGTATTCCTTGCAAATGGGATTCCCTGCCATGAAGCCCACCATTCGGCCAGTTTTCCAAAGTCTACCATTGCTTTAAGGTGCTCTAAACATCACCTGCGCACTCCTTGTGTAGGGTAGGGCATATAGGTGACGTTCAGGCATACCATCCTCAGAACTTCTTTGCCTCCAGTCTAAAAGCTGTTTTAACCATCGGTCTGTTACCTCCATCCATTTCTTTATTTACCATTTTTCTGTATGTTGGCATGCCTGTGCTTACTCCTGTTTGCTGGAGTCCCCACAGTTGTAGATAAGTACCCAGTTGGGTTTTGGTTACTTTTTCTGTTTGTTTTGTGTTGTTTGGGGGTTAATGTCATCCAGAAAGGGTAAATTCTAGTGTGGGAGACTGATTCCCCATAAAGACCGCCAAGATAAATGTCTTTTTTGCCTAGGTGCTGCACATGTCCATATGTTTTGATCAATTTGTCAGGCATTTGTCCACAAAACTCTTTGTAGTAGGCTTTCTTCCCTTTCCTTGTATCATGAGAACCAGTGTCTTAAGCTTCTTGCTACAGATACTATGGATGGAACTTCCTGCCTGGAGAGTCAGCCATCAGGGAAGAAGAAGGTGCATAAAGTAAGACCAGAATCTTCCTCTGTCCACCTTCTTCTGGGAGTTTCTCCTGAGGTTATTATGAATGTGGAGGCTTGCTGCCCATTGTTTCGTCAGATTCTTCTACTGCTTCTGAGTTGGAGGCCAGTGAGGATCTGGTGGGCAGCACATCCGATGAGGCTTTGCAGGCGTCCGTTTCAGGCGTTCAGAGGGAACCACTGTTGACTGTTTTCAAGGGGTCTAGAGGGGTTCCAAAGTTTTTCTTTAGGGAAGAGGTTCCTACTGCAGCTGTGGAATGCCATCCTGAGTCTGGGCCTTTTCAGGTTTCTAGGATGGATGCCCCCTTAAAAAAGAAACAGAAAACTAATCAAGTTTCTTCTGGTCCTAGAGATCCACAAAGTGAGTGTCAGGCTTTTACTCAGGGGTTATTTAATGCTTTACTGTCATTGAGGCCTCCTCAAGGGGTTTCAGCTCCTCCTTGGTCCTCTTCTTCCCTTAAAAGGCCCAGAGAATTGCATTCTTCTGAGGTGGATTTTGATGATCCCCTCCCTTGCTTATTCTACCCAGATTTCTTCTCCTTTAGACTACAGGTCTGAGGAGGAGGATTCTCATACCCTAGATAATCCTTCTGAGGAAATTTCATTTGGGGACACAATCACTAGAATAATGGATTTTTTTAAGTGGGATTGTGCTGAGATTTTGGCTATCCATTAAGAGATACTATGAGTTACTGCAGATTGAATCTCCTAAACCTGCAGCCATTCCTCCTGTCTTGCCTGCTTTTTTGGATGTTTCTTTCCAATGCCTCTAAAGCACTAGATTCTCTGCCCCCTGCTCCCAAGAAGTCTGACAGGTTTTATAGGATGTCTGAGGATTGTTCCTTTGTGTTTAAATATCCTGCTGCTGACCCCTCTGTGGTGTCTGCAGCCCCTGATAAGCTGTATGAATTGCTTCCTTTGTCCAAGTTACTACCTTCTAACAAGGACAATAGAACCATGGATAGGCTGGGTAAGAAGATTTATATTTTAGCTACACTAGCTTTTAGGGCTATAAATGATTAGACCCATATCTCTAGGTATGTCTTGGCTCTTCTTTCTCAGTCTTGTCAGATTCTTTCTGATCTTCCAGACTCTGAGAGTAAATCTTCTGCTCTTTCCTTACTTGGGACTTCCTCTCAGGTAGTTTGTCATTCTATCAAATGTAGTTATGATGCAGCAGATGCCTCTGCAGGGGCTGCTGCTTCTGGTTCAGTTCTGAGGAGATATTCATGGCTTCAGCTTCAACCTTTGCCCAATGATATTAAGGCTAAGTTGATGGATGCTCCTCTGAATAATAATGTTTTGTTTGCTGAAGTGGCTACTTGTTTATTTAATTCTCTTCAGGACAAGGGAAAGGCTTTACAGGAACTTAAGCATGTCTTTGTTTCTCCTGTGCCTAAATTTCAGTCAAACTACCCTTCTAAGCCCGCCTTTATTTGTAGGGAATCTCACCCTCCTTCTAAACATAAAAAGGGTAGTAAACAGACTCTTCCTGCTAAAGCCACTCAGACAGCAGGAGATTCTTAAACCTTCCTTTCCTGACAAACCAGGTAATGTCTGACTATCCACCTGTTCCCAGCCGCATTCTTCTTTATCTTTGCCTTTATCTTTCTCTTCCTGTTTGGCTCTGAATCACCCAGAATTCTTGGGTTCTGTCAGTCATTTAGCAAGGGTACATCATGGTCTGGATTTCCCACCCTCCTTTTATGGGCATTTCACAGCCTCCTTGGGAACAACTTTCTTTTTTCTCAGCGGTTCTTCGGGACCTCTTGTCTCAGGGTACTATTCAAGAGGTGCTTCTGTCCCAAAAGGGGAAAGGGTTTTATTCAAGAAAGTTTCCAGTGCCCAGAAAAGAAGGTACTTGGAAACCTTTTCTAGATCTCTCCATTCTAAACACCTTTCTGAAAGTGCCTTCCTTTCAGATGTTGCCCCTTTAGTCCCCTTTTCCTCTCTTGCTCCCTCACGGCTTTCTGGTGTCTCAGGACCTCAAGGATGCTTACCTCCATATTCTAATCCATCCTCTTTTCAGGAGATTTTTGCATTTCTCTGTTGTTTCCTGGCATTTTCAATTCTGTGCTTTGCCCTTTGGCCTTTTTACTGCCCTAAGGGTATTCACCTAATGCCTTACTCTTATGATTGCTTTTTGCAGGCATCAAGGGATCCAAATCTTTCCTTATTTGGATGACAGGCTGATTCAGGCATCTTCTCCAGAGGTCCTTGTGCAAAATCTTCATTTTGCCATTTGCCTTCTTCAGAGACTGGGGTTCACAATAAATTTCAAAACATCTTCCCTGACTCCTTCTCAGGATCTTGTCTTTCTGGATTGCACGATTCAAATGGTGCCAATGCTGGCATACCTGTCTCCACCAAAGGAATTAACTCTTATTTCCTTCTTTTAAACTCTTCTTCCTTTAGCTGCCATCACAGCCAGGGAGTTTAGGAGAGCATTGCAGTTCATGGCTTCCACCATTCCAATGTTCCCTCTGGTCAAACTCCACTTGAGTAAGTTCCAGTGGTTTCTGAAGTTGGTGTGGCTTCAGCATACACATCCTCTAGACTTTCCTGTTCCTCTTCTCCCGTGTCTCAAGAAAGAACTTCTGTGGTGGATTCAGCAGTTATCTCTGAATCCAGGGCTCTCCTTTCAGCCTCCTCTTCCCTCTCAGGATCTGTTCACAGATGCTTTCAGATGTGGAATGGGGAGCAACGTTTGGCTCCCTGAGGGTTCAGGGAGTGTGGTCGCCTCTCCAGTGTAAGGAGCACATCAACATCAAAGAGATAAGGGCTCTTATGCTGGCTCTTCAGGCCTTTTATTCTCTCTTGTCTCCAGGGCCTCTCAAGGTATTCATAGACAATACCACAGTCATGTGGTATATAAATAAACAGGGGGGTATGAGATCTTACCTTCTTTGCCAGCTGGCACTTCTAATATAGAATCTGGCTATCCAATATCAAGTGACTCTTCAGGCAGTTTACATTTCTTCAGATCAGGACATTGTGGCAGACAATCTGAGCAGGTCCTTCACTCAGTCCCATGAATGGATGCTTCACAGGGATATGTTTCTGGTCATTCTTCACCAGTGGAATACTCCTCAAGTAGATCTCTTTGCCTCCCCTCTGAACAGACAACTTCCACTGTTTTGTGCCAGAGTCCCGGTTCCTCTGGTATGGAAGGTGAACGCCCTTTCATTTTCTTGGAATGGGATGTTTCTTTATGCATTCCTTCCCCTTCCTCTCATTCTGAAAGTCCTTTTCAAGATTCAACAGGATGCTCCAAAAATCTTGTTGGTGACTCCCTTTTGGCTGTGACAGCACTGGTTCCCTCTACTTCTGCATCTAGCCAAGGGCAATCATCACAAGTTACCTCACAGGGTTGTTCTCCTCACACAAGACAAGGGGTCTGTCTTTCATCCCCACCTGTCCACGCTTCAACTCTCACTGTGTTTGATAGGGTTTTGATCCCTCATAGACACATTTTTTCTGAGGACGTGCTGCAGGTCCTGCAGGATGCCAGGAAACCTACTACTAGGAAATCCTGCTTGTCTAAATGGAAGAGGTTTTCTATTTGGTGTCTTTCTCATGACATGGACCCATTTCTATGGATGTTCCTTTGGTTCTTTGTTATTTGTGTGAGTTGCTCAATGCTGGTTTGGCTTAATCTTCTATTAAGGCCCACTTATCAGGTCTTTCTGCTTGTCTGCCTTTAACATTTCCCTGTTAGCTTCTAGATTTGAGGTTAAGCAATTTCTTAAAGGCGTCCTTAATATTAGACCTCCCAAGAAACCTGTTTCTCCTCTATGGGATCTTAGTTTCATTCTGGAAAAAATGACTCAGGCTCCTTTTGAGCCTGCTGTTTCAGCTTCCTTGTAACATGGTTCTTGGAAGACAGTTCTGTTATCTCTTACTTCAGTCAGACGAGTGTTTGAGTTGCAAACCCTTATAGCGTGTCCACCTTTTTGATATTTCATGAGGTCAGGGTGTCCTTGTGTACTAATCTTTCTTTCATGCCCAAGGTGGTTAATGGGTTGTCACTTAATCAGTCTATTGATTTGCCAACTTTTTTGCCTATCTACAATCTGACAATGAGAGGGTGCTGCATAACTTAGATGTGCATCGACAGCTCAGATTTTATTTGGATAAAACTAAAGCTATCAGAAAATCTGACCAGTTATTTCTTTCCTTTCATCCTAGGTCTTTAGGTTTGGCTGTTTCCAAGCAAACTATTTCCACTTGGATTTCAACGGCTATTTCCTTTTGTTACTCTTTTCATGGTGAGAGCATTTCCTTCTTCTGTAAAGGCTCATTCTGCTAGAGCTGTGGCTTCTTCTGGTGCTTTTTTCAAAGGCTTAGATGCTAATTCTATTCTTGAAGCTGCTTCCTGGACTTCTGTGCATACTTTTAACTAACAGTACAAGCTGGATGGCATCTCCAGAGCTAGAGCTGGTTTTGCTGCTGCCATTCTTCATGGCTTCTTAGAGGTCTCCACTGCTTCCTCCTCCCACATTTCTTCTTGAGCTTTGGCCTCTCCCATTTGTAAGGAATACTGCAGCAATGAATGTAAGGACATAGTATAGTCGTGTAAAATCTTACCATAATGGTAGATTCCCTTGCCTTCACCACTGCAGTATCCACTCCCTCCCTCCATCCCCCTCATCTTTTTTCCTTCCTGGATGTGCAGGTTCTCCTTGGTTTTCTTTGGTCTGCTGTTCCTTCTGGGGCAATCAGTTCTGAGGATTGTACGCCTGAACATCATCTTTATGCCCTACCCTATGCAGGGAGTGTGCAGGTGACATTCAGCATACCTTAAAGCAATGGTGGACTTTGGTAAACTGGCCAAACAGTGAGCTTCATGGCAGGGAATCCCATTTGTAAGAAATACTGCAGAGGGGAAGGCAAGGACATCTATGGTTATGGTAAGATTTTACACAACTGTAGTATCCAAATTCCAAGGTCCCAAACATCATTTTGTTTTGAAGATGGCTTTTATCTATGCTGTATACTGGGGGGAGGTATCTACCAAAGATGAAATGACTGATTTTTTTAACATTTAGTTTATTTATTTAACATTTGTTGACCAGGAAAGTCTGACTAGAACCAACCCATAACAATTCTTGACATCCCTTCCCTTTTATACCATACATACGTTCTTCCATAATAACCTGCATCATTACTTCCATTCTCTTCTGTGCTATTTAGTGTGATGGGTCTCCGTTTGTTATTTCAATCTTTTCATCTTTCTACCTTATAAATTTTAATACGCCATTACACAACTCTTCATGAACAAGCCCTTCTCTCAAACATTCATTCAATACATTTACAAATTATTCCCCTTGCCAATCCATTAAGTTCCATATCCCATACTATCTGTGTCTGTTACTGAATCAGCGTTTATTTCCCTAAGGACTTCATCTGATTCACTAATGATATATATTTTTTCAAATTCTTCCTTAAGCTGTTCTGGATTTTTTTTTACTTTCAATTCTCTCATCACTTTTTACTCTTCTGCATTTTTCTACTTGCTGTACTACAATTTGCTCTTGTGCTCTTTTTACCTCTCCTTTTACAGTCTTCATTTTCCTCATTATTCTAATATCTCCATTTATCATTTTGCCCAAATATCTAGATACCTCCTCTCTTCTCCCTTGTAAATAATATCTCGGCCTAAACAATTATCTTTTATGTTTATCCCAATTTATTTTATATATGTCTTTTTCCGTGTCATAATACTCTCTTGTATAATTCTCTAAATCCTGTAATATATTTCAATAAATTTCCCATACTTCATTTTCCTTTCTGTTCTTATATCGTCCTGCCACTGAGAAACACACTGTTTATACTTCTTTTTTTTATTTTATTTTATTTTATTTTACATTTGTTGACCGGGCTAGTCTAACTGGAGATATTTCCATTTTCAGTAGAGGCCCGGGGAGAAAAGCTCCACAGAGAATACATTAAGGCAAACATACTAGTGTTTTAAAGAAAGTTATAAAAGACAGAAACTAACAACTCAACAGTTACTCATTATTACTAGTGAGTTTAATACTGACTCACATAGTTACAGTCACAAAATTACTTATATAACTATAATATACTAAGTCTGATAAAGATAACTAAATGAAATAAATACTACCACACACAGTTAAACTCAAAGACATCATATAAAGTTAAAAAATACTTTGAGAGATAAAGATAAGGTAGGAAGTATGAGAAATGAGAGCTAAGAATATGAGAAATTAGAAGAGGTAGGTTGTCAACCATTTAGACCATTTTTTATAGAGATCCTTCATGAGGGTGATTGTGGTAGTTCTTTATTAGTTAGAACTGGCCAGATTATTCGGTCTTTTTGGCGGTTGGGTTATGTGGGCAGATGAAAACATACCATGTATATCAGAGTGAAGAGTTGTCAAGTGATTGTTTAGATTGGCCGAATACATGATGGCGTTATATCTAAAGTACATATAAGTACGTTTTCTTGTCTCAATATAAAGTTCATGCTTCTTGCTTTCCCATCAGGGAGGGCATTGTGGTTTATAGAGGCATGTTTGGAATGGTAGTATGTGTTGCTCTAAACTCTATATTTGATCAGTATGTGAATACTCGATGAAATGCATATCTACGCATATGTTTCAGTTTTTTACGCTGATAGCATTAGAGATGTAATGCTTGTAATGGTTGCTTAGCGACATTAGTAATGATGTGATTTAGATGTTAATTGGCACATTAATTAGTGTATTTTCCCGCCCTTTATAATATAAAAGTTTGAATTAATGCAATGTTTTAATGGAATCTGATGAAGCGTGGTTTTAACCGCGTGAAAGCGCTTATTCTTGTTTGTCTACAATAAAAGATTGCTCGTTTGATGACTTAGCAGCGTCTTTTTGTCAAGGAAGCAGTGTTATGTTCTGGTGAAATATATGGACGGATTTTGGATGTTTTGCCTGGTGAATACCTTCATTGCAACTTTTTGAGTATCAAGAACCTACAGCTCAGTGTTCCTGGTGGTTGGTTCACAGCTACTTTTGACTATTGTGTTCTTGCTTTGGTGAGTGAACCATTCAACGAGTCTACCGGCTTTTTACTTCCTTGTTTGCTGTTCTCTTTTTTGGCCGTTACACTCTGTACACCATGGAATCAGCTGCTTATTCTGAACCGGAGCCGAGGGATACAGTGTCTGCGTTGAGAAGTTTATTACACTCCAATGACAACCCTTTATTGTCTCTGGACCTCATGAAAGACTTAAATGTTGTGCATCCTCAGAATAATGGTGAGAACCTTACAGAATTCTTTCCTATGTTGAAAATGTTTGAAGATAATCTCTATCAGCTACAAAAGTATATTTGGCAACGGCTTCACTTGGAAGCATGTTTACATTTTAAAATAGTCCCCAGGGGCATGAGAATATTTTGCATGCCCACTTATGGGGACTCACATCCACAATTGTTAAAACGCTGGCAGGACCTTAATATTGAACTTGGGTTCAGCTATGCCAAACTTTTGATTGAATATTTTTTACCTTTAGAGAAGGAACTAAGGGATAAGACTGATAGTCTTCACAAACAACTGACTGAACGTTTTACCTCTGGCTTTTGTAGTGCTAAAATCAAACAAGTACTATCACAGATTAATCAATTCAGCGATAGATTAAAAACCACCAAGCAGAAGAAGTTGACCAGGGACTTTAATGACTTTAAAAAGGGGCCAGGTCTTTGTTTGGCCACGACATCAGGCCACACAGAGTATGAATAGTGCAGCTGCTGATAATAATTTGGAGAGGCCCATTGCTTCAAGTTCCAGCTATTCTCAGATTGTGCAGTCTGCACATTCTATACCCCCCCATTCTGTACATGATGAAGAGGGTACATTGAATACAGCTTGCAATGCTCCATTTACCATAGAGTCAACTGGTACACCCCCTCCTAATCAAGAAGCTTTGAATGCCCGTTCTAATCCACATCCAACGGGCACTATTCCTAAGAACACCACTACAATGACTTCTTCCACTGGGGCTTTTTTACCGTATTTGAAGAAACAGGTGAATTACAACAACAGAGGAAGGTCTCGCAGCAGAGACTCCAGAAAGAGAAAGAACTCGGGGGAGCAATACCCTCTGAACAGAAGAAGGAAGAATTGACAATGGACATTTTGTTCAATCTTTCTAGTGTTTCTCTGGATCCCCATAGCATCAGTGTTCTTAATAGAGGTCTTAATTTTATACCAGCTGTGAATGCTAAACTTACAGAAACTCTGTTAGATTTGAGAATGTTTTGTAGAAGTTTAAGCTTGAGATTATTCTTCAGGACTGAAGAAGCAAGCAGAGCTAACATTCCAGATAAAATAAGTTGTAAAGCTAACAGCGCATTCACACCTCCCATGTTGCCACATGTGGAATGCTTTTTGAAAGCATGTGAGCACCAATACTATAAATTATTTAACAATAATGACAAAGCTGGGAGATATTTCAACCTTACCCCCATAGAGTTCCAACATTTAAATAACCTTAAACAGGATTCTCGGATAGTAATAAAGCCGGCAGATAAAGGAGGAGGGATAGTGGTGTTAGACACTGATGAATATCTAAGAGGTATGACAGATCTATTGTCTGAGGAAGAAACATACACTAATATTACTCACAAGGAGGTAATGCAAGTCATAAGTAGAGTGCATGACACTATTTATGACTTACTGATATGTCGTCAGGTTAGCCAAGAGATATATAATTTCCTATATATAGAATTTCCGGTTATACCTATTATTAAAGGCCTCCCAAAGATACACAAGGAGGTCTTACCAATACCTTATAGACCTATAGTATCAGGTGATAACTGGGTCACAGCACATATATCTAAATTTGTGGAGGATATGTTGAGACCAATTGTGAATCAATATCCCACCATATTAAGAGACACTTATGATCTCTTAGAAACCGTCAAGGACATCAAGTTAGATATGAGGAAGCAATACACGTTTATTACACTTGATGTGAAGAGCCTATTTACATCAATACCTAATACTGAAGGAATTGATAGTATTAGACATCTCTTGAGTAAAGAGACTTCCTTTAGTAGTGATAGAAATGTCCTGATAAGCCAACTACTTGAGCTCATCCTCTATAATAACGTGTTTTTGTTTGGTGATAGGTATTATTTACAGCAGTGGGGGGTAGCCTTGGGCACCCCCTGTGCCAATACCTATGCTAACTTGGTAGTCCTATGGTGGGAGAAGCAGTTTCTTTTTCCCCATGAAGAATTTAGACATGTCCAATTGTATAGGCGTTTTGTGGATGACATCATTATCATATGGGAAGGGAGTATCTCCACTTTTGAAGGTTTCCTCAGCCATTTAGAAACTACCACCAATTTTTTAAGATTTACCTTAGAGTCATCCACCACTATGATCAACTTTTTAGATGTGACGCTCAGTTTCACCACTGAAGGGAATATTGTTTCATCTTTATATAGGAAACCATTATGGCGTAACTCATTACTCACCTTTGATAGTATGCACCCCAGACATGTGTTCTATGGAATAATTAAAAGCCAATATCTAAGAGTTATGAGACTATGTAGTAGGGACGCTGATATTGTGAGAGAATCCTTGTTAATAGAAAATCTATTTATAAACAGAGGCTATGATCCTATAATGGTAAGAGATATTAAGTATCAAATCTTGGGAGATATATTACCCAAGGAACCCCAACATCTTCCATTAACTGTTCCAGTGAGAAGGAATTTTAGAAAGCTAAATTCAACACATAAGAGTTCTATTAAATATGTTATCACTTACACCAGTGATATTAATAAAATACAGCAAGTTATTCGGGATAATTGGCACATATTGTCCACAGACCCCATAACCAATAGGCTCATAGGAGAGAACCCAGTGTTCCTCTATAAGAATAGCAAGAATCTTAAACGGATCCTTTGTACAGATACACATGTTACAATGGGAAAGCAGGGTAGAACCTTGGTTACCTCACATAAGCAAGGTACGTTTCCTTGTTATGGGTGCAATAGATGCAAATATATTACGAAAGAACAGATCTTTAAGCATCCCACAATGGAATATACCTTCATACCACATTTCTTTGCCAATTGTAATTCTAGGAATGTCATATATCTTGCCACCTGTACCAAATGTTCATCGTTTTATGTAGGTCTAACTAAAAGAAAACTACATGAACGTATTTATAACCATCTATATGACATCAAAAAGAAGGTGGAGACGAATGCATTAGCAAAGCATGTCATTGAGTATCCATCTCACTCATTTACATTCAGAGTCCTACAGATAGTGAATGAAAGCTATAGGGAAGGTAATAAAGAAAATAACCTGGCCACCACTGAACTACACTGGATTCTGAAATTGGGAGCCCATTCAGCACCAGGCATTAATAGTTTCATATCTTTGAAACCTGTATTATTATCACGCTAATGGTTTCTACATCTAAAACCTTAGTTCCTTGTAGTTAATATTACGTATTTATATACATGAATTATGGTTTTCAGTCTAAGCATAATATAGGACATGTATTCTGAGTTGTAATACACACAGTACATTTATCTGTATGTAAAAGATCTTTTTCCTATTTTGAAATATATTCCCATGGTAGCGGAATTTTTACCAACAGCTTTATAATTAGTCTTATAGTTACTTTATTCACTTAGAAGTGACTGGAACATGGTAAATATATTTTACCGTCTCTTCTATATAAGACCCATTCCAGGTTTGTTTATCCTGGAATTTATAAACCAGGACATATAACCAAGTCTAGTATTTTCATCTGTGCTTAGCTATAAGTAATATTCAGTGTCTTTGACAAATATGACTGACAATATATGGGCTTAAGAACCCCTCAATGGAATCCAATGAATAGATTTGTGTTATTTTATTTTATTTTGGTGTTTGGAGTCCTGAGTTTTTTATTTGATTTTTTAATGAATGCTTGTTACTTAATATTTTCTAAGAGTGCATGTAGCATATTGACAGCACACTTAGAATGTTTATTGAGTGTATGCATTTATACTTTTGTATAGATAATTTCATGTTTTCTAGTAACGTCATATGTTAGGCTACAATATAATATTTTATTTTTTATTTTAGAATAATATATATTTTTAGGTTTGAATAATATATATATTGTTCATACTTTTATATTTATATATATTTTTTTGTGTTTTTATAAGGTCTGTTTATAAAGTATACATTATTTATGAAATGAAATTCAGGCGAATTTTTTAAGGTTGGCTATAAGTTTGCCCACTTTTTGAACAAGATCTAGCTATATTGGCGTTTTTGAATTACATAACAGTGTTTATTTTGCGTATTTTATTTTATTTTAATTATTGCTTAGATTATATATGGTATACATTAATATACGTATATATGTGAGGGCTTGGTATATATATAATATTCATTTGCAAGTATTGCACATAGTATTATTGATATGAGATCTTTATTTGATCTAATATATTAGTACTATTGTCGTCCTGATATACATTGACCAACGATTGGTATCGTATGAATCAATTATTTGATCTGATTATAAATAGATTATTGTTTAGTCTTTGGATTTAGTTTTCATTTTTGTTTTTATTTTTGTTTTATATATATTTTCATTTATTATTGTGGTTGGTGTTTTTGTCTGGCATGTGTTATTAGATGGATTGAAGTTTAATGTTAGCTTACCTGGGAGATGTGCTAACTACATACCATATAATGTTTACTATACATTTACGTGTTTACGTCTATTATGTATAGACGTACTTCCTCTTGGAGACGGTTTTGGTCGCTTGCCGTCAAAGTGTATTTTGGATTATTTCTTTTAGGGTTAATTACTTATGTATTGAAGGCACTTTTCAGTCTGATATGTAGTTCTACATTTCTGATAATATGATGCGGAATGTATTGGTTTTATACAGTGAAAGTGATCGCGATGGTAAGTGTAACTTTCACGCTTGTTTATGCTGAAGCTGTTGGTTTAATGCGATTACACTCTCCTAGTTTGGAAAGTTTACCATTGATTGTTTTGAGGGCGATTGTGGTAATTCTTTATTAGTTAGAACTGGCCAGATTATTCGGTCTTTTTGGCGGTTGGGTTATGTTGGCAGATGAAAACATACCATGTATATCAGAGTGAAGAGTTGTCAAGTGATTGTTTAGATTGGCCGAATACATGATGGCGTTATATTTATAGCACACATAAGTACGTTTTCTTGCCTCAATATGAAGTTCATGCTTTTTGCTTTCCCATCAGGGAGGGCATTGTGGTTTATAAAAGCATGTTTGGAATAGTAGTATGTGTTACTCTAAACTTTATATTTGATCAGTATGTGAATACTTGATGAAATGCATATCCACGCATATGTTTCAGTTCTTTACGCTGTTAGCATTAGAGATGTAATGCTTGTAATGGTTGCTTAGCGACAATAGTAATGATGTGATTTAGATGTTAATTGACACATTAATTAATGTATTTTCCCGCCCTTTATAATATAAAAGTTTGAATTAATGCAATGTTTTTATGGAATCTGATGAAGCGTGGTTTTAACCGCGTGAAAGCGCTTATTCTTGTTTGTCTACAATAAAAGATTGCTCGTTTGATGACCTAGCAGCGTCTTTTTGTCAAGGAAGCAGTGTTATGTTCTGGTGAAATATATGGACGGATTTTGGATGTTTTGCCTGGTGAATACCTTCATTGCAACTTTTTGAGTATTAAGAACCTACAGCTCAGTGTTCCTGGTGGTTGGTTCACAGCTACTTTTGACTATAGTGTTTTAAAGAAAGTTATAAAAGACAGAAACTAACAACTCAACAGTTACTCATTATTACTAGTGAGTTTAATACTGACTCACATAGTTACAGTCACAAAATTACTTATATAACTATAATATACTAAGTCTGATAAAGATAACTAAATGAAATAAATACTACCACACACAGTTAAACTCAAAGACATCATATAAAGTTAAAAAATACTTTGAGAGATAAAGATAAGGTAGGAAGTATGAGAAATGAGAGCTAAGAATATGAGAAATTAGAAGAGGTAGGTTGTCAACCATTTAGACCATTTTTTATAGAGATCCTTCATGGTTATATGATTCTTCCATAACTACAATACTTTCTACTCTCTAGTTTCATACCATAATTTCTAATTTATTCTTTTTATTCCTGTTCCTATTTTAATATACTGTCATTCTTCCATCCACTCCATCCGAGCTGAACTGAGGTGGGTACCATCCAAAACTTTGAGCTGAGATTAGAGATGACTAGAGGCTTCTCAGCTTCCCAAAAACGTAAGTTGCCTGTTTTTTTTTTTTTTTTTTTTTTGTTTGATTATACTATATACTGCACTTTTCATTCTGCTCTGCTTATTTAATAATGTATTTTATTACTGTAAACTAAACTGCACTATTTGCACTGTCTGCCTTACTGTGCCTGTTAAATCATATTTTGTTGCTGTTTTCACTGTTTACAAAGCTTTTTGCTATTTTCATTCATTGCAATGTAATTGTTGCTACTTTTTACTGTTTGTTAAGCATCTGTTCTATTTGTTCTATTTCCAAACAAGCAGCATTTTATGTAACTGATTAGTTTTCTGTTTAAAACACTCTTTAGTGCCCCTTTTGCTATTTTTCTGCTGTTTAAATGTTTCTAGTGTCTTGCTGCTGTTTTGCTGGTGCTCAAATCATGTTTTTAGTGTTCCCTGCCTAAATTAGTATAGCTAGTAGCTGTAGCATAGACCAGACACAGGCTTGCTGCATCTTGCTGTTATAGTCTGAACATATTTCCCAAGCCATTTTTGATTGGAAGGGGTCCTTCTGTACCCTTGTGAAAGAAGTCTGTTGATTGGCACCTGTCTTGTAAAGTGTGATTGGTCTAGGGCTTGGCGTAAGCACCCTCATTGGTTCTTTTGAAGTTTTTTTTTTTTTGAAGTTTTTAGTTTCTGGTATTTAAGTGCCATGTTTGAGCAGGTTTCTGCTTGTTTGTGCATCATGCAGCTCTGTGGACTGCCACGCAATTGTGTTCCATAGCCGGACATATAATTTTGACAATTTTTCCCTTAGATACAGCTGTAGTACATTGGTGTAGTCCTCATCTTTATTACATTTCCAGGCAGTTCATAACACAAACTGAAGGCGTGAGAACTAAAATGGGTAGTGTATCAATATTCATTAAAAGTAAATACACCTCTAGATAAGTTAAAAAGCATGAGTCCCTTGAATTACTTCAGATGCAATTGACTGTAGGTAAGACTCCTGTTCTGGTCATTACCAGCTATAGGACCTCCTCCATGAATCAGGAGATCCACTCAGCCTACTTGGATCTACTTGAGTCAATCAATATACAGCCAAACACCCTAGCTTTGGGTGACTTTAATTACCCATCCATTGACTGGGTAAACTATACATGTTCTAACTCACTTGCACAAATGTTCCTGGACTTTGTTAGCTCCAATGCCCTGGACCAGCTTGCAGGCACACCCACAAGAGGCTCAAACATCCTGGATCTGGTGGTCACCAGCATGGGGGACAGCTGCACCACCCTCAATGTGTGGCCATCCCTGGTGAGATCTAACCACAAATCAGTCTCACTAAAAATAACTATAACAGAAGACGCCCTTACTAACAACTAGACTAAAAACTTCTCCAAGGCCAATTACAACCTCTTATGTCACAGCATAAATAGCTTCATTGCCACTCCCCTCACTGGTGGAACAGCCACCTATACTGAATTATACACAAATGGGTTATACGAGCACCTGTGCAATTGTATTAACTCAGCCGTACCTGATACAACCAAAGCAAGATCTTCAAGGAAAAACAAACCTTCCTGGTGGACAACTGCCATTAATAGGCTATACAATAGGAGAAAGAAATTGTTGTATAACGGTAGGATAGGAATGGTTTCAAAACTGGGAACACTCCCACCTCAACTTAAACAAGCAAATAAGACTCCTGGTGAAGTCCTCCAAAGCTAACTATGAATCCAGATTAGCTTTCCTAACTAAGGGTAACCACAAGGCATTCTGTAGTTACATCCATAACCTCAAAGGTAAGGCCCAGATTTGTACTGAACACATAGTTAATGGTACTACATATATAGAACCTGTGGATATAGCAAACCTGCTGGCTGACAGGTTCAGTGAAAAGTTCACTCCCCTGTCTCCACCACATATACCCCATAGCATCGCTAACACCTGTCCCCCACCTAGTATCTCCAAGGAACAGGTCTAATCACCCTCTCCAAGGCCAAAAATACAGCGTACATGGGACCAGACAGCATCCCGGGCTGTGTTCTACATGGGTTAAAACAGGAATTAGCATCACCATTGGGCATGCTTTTCTATCACAGCCTAAGCACTTGTTTCATCCCAGCAGAATGGAAAACAGTTACAGTCATCCCTTTGCACAAAGGGGGTGTATCCATGGATCCCAGGACCTACAGACCCATTATCCTGACCAGTCTTATCTGCAAGGCCATAAAACAAATCATCATGGACCTTGCTAACAAAGATATAGGTAATCTCTAAACACATGGCCCCCACCAATTTTGGCTTTATCTTGGGGACAGTATACCTGTTAAACTTGGTAGACTTCTACAAGACAGTCACCAAAGCCCTAGATGAAGGTAAAACTGTGCATATGGCCTACATAGACATAGCCAAGGCCTTTGACACATTCCCCCACTTAGGCATCACTGATAAACTCGCCCAGCTGGGTATCAAGCCATATGTTTTCAGGTGGGTTGCAAACTGGTTCACTGATAGAACTCATACGGTCAAAATAGGGGACTCCACCTCTTCCTCCAGCAGAACCGTAAGCAGTGGTATTCCACAGGGATCAGTTCTGGGACCTCTACTCTTTGGAATCTACTTCTCTGAAGTGCAGGCTAAAACTAAAGGACTGTGGCTGACAAAGTTTGCTGAATTCTGTGCTTTAGTACAAGTTCCTGTGTTGCCCATATCCTTACTTGGATAGGAGGAAGCTTCGCTGTTCACCAGTGAGAGTGGGGAGCTTTGAGCAGCTTATCTGTCCCGGGAGGAGTTGTCTCAGCCCAGAAACTAGTTGTTTATTGGCTGTTTTGGGCTAATTCCTAGCTCTTTCAAGTCCCCTGCTTTAAAACCCGCTTTAGCGCAGTTTTGCTCTTGTTTCTGACTCAGCAAAGCTCCGTGTGGTCCTGCAGAGTGGTGCTAGCAACAGAGTGACGAAAAAGAGTGACTGTTACCAGATAAAGTATTCTTTTTTAAATTAGCGACTGCTGATTCTCGCCGAAAAGCGAGTTTGTAACTGCTCTACGACCTTAAAAAGCTTGTTATTGCATTTTTTTGCTTGCCTGCACTTTATAAGTTGTTTTTGTTGTTTAATTTAACTGTTTTAGGCTGCTCACTCAAGTGTGCTAGCCTGTGCAAAGCATTTACTGTGTTTTCCTGTTGATATCTGTTACTGTTTCAAAAATATATATATATAAATAAATATATATATATATATATATATATATATATATATATATATATATATCTATATATATATCTATATATATATATCCTTGTTTTCTGCCTTTTCTGAGCTAGGATAGTCCTGAGTTCAGGTTTTGTTGAATTCTGGGCTTTAGTACAAGTTCCTGTGTTGCCCATATCCTTACTTGGATAGGAGGAAGCTTCTCTGTTCACCAGTGAGAGTGGGGAGCTTTGAGCAGCCCATTCAGTCCCTGGAGGAGTGGTCTCAGCCCGGAAACTAGTTGTTTATTGGCCATTTTGGGATAATTCCTAGCTCTTTCAAGTCCCCTGCTTTAAAACGCGCAGCGCCGTTTAAGCAGTTTTAAACAATTCCTGGCTCCGCAAAGTCTGCTCTTCAATTTTTCCCTTAGAACTAGTCAAACTCTCAACGTAAGCACTCAACCTTCATTCTGCAGCCCAGCACTTGCTCAAATTTCTCAGTAAGCACTAACAAATTTTAGCACTACACCCCCTGATACTATCTAGAAGTACAAGGTTCCCTATTCATCCATTCCAGTCAGTCAATAAACCAGTTCCTTAAACTATCCATGCATGTCCAAAGCACAGTTTCAGATATACTCTCCAGTCCAGTTGGTGAATCTGGGAATCTTGAGGCAATGTTACAATTGCCTTATGTACACAGACAACCCTCTCCTTCTTCCAACAAACTCAAATAATTGTGAGAGATGCAACTATACAGCCAAACTGGAGGCTGAGCTCTCTCAATCCAAGACTGGCACACTCAGTCAGGAGGAGAAGGAAACCACTCGCACCACAAAACCAGTCTCACATAGACCAAACGCACCAGCAAACAAGACACATAAACTCACAAAAACATACTCGGAGGCTCTAAATAAAAATCTGCCAAAGCAACAGAGACCTCCAAAACAGACACCCAAGCAACCGCCACCCCACAACAACTTACACGTATCACATACTTCACAAAGTCAGTGTGCCACACAGTCGCAGCCCATAAGGCTAAATAACACACCTAATACACTAGTAATTGGAGACTCTGTAGTCAGGCACACTGACGTTCCACTCACCAGACTGAACAAGGAGAAGGTCACTGTAAGCTGCCTGTCGGGAGCCAGGATCTGCCACATAACACAGGCACTCAGGTCACTCCACAGCAGGTACAAATATGACTCTGTCATTGTCCATGTTGGTGTGAATGACCTGAGACGTACCTCCCTGGACTACATGAAAAGGGACAAAGAAGAGCTCTCTGATCATGTAGCCCAGGCCAGTATGACCCTGACCCTGAGTAGCATATTTCCCTCACCAAGAATGATGCCGCAGTATAAAGACAAAATGATAAATGTTAACAATTGGCTAAGCTATTGGTGTCATTCAAAGGGGATCCAGTGTCTGTCAGCCTGGGATGACATGCTAGACAAGACACGTTGCTTTGCCAGGGATGGCTTGCACCTGTCACCTTTGGGCTTTCGAATACTGGCTAAGGCTCTTGCCACCCCCATAGTGCCTTTTTTAGGCAAAGCCCAAAAGACAAACCCACCTCCATAGACAATACCAGAAACAAAAAACTAAGGGTAATGCTACTCAACGCCAGAAGTCTAAACCTCAAGATGCATGCACTCGAGGCACTCCTCAGTATTGAGAAAATCGATATCAGTGCAGTAACAGAAACCTGGTTCAAGGCTCCAGAGAGCACTCCAGCACTACCAGGATTCAACTCATACCATTCTTTTCGGCCCCAGAACTCAGACTGGACTACTAAAGGCAGGGGAGTATCCATTTTCATCAAGGATACCCACACCTCCAGGTTAGTGGCATTGCACGAGGCAGCGGATACTATCCACGTGCAACTAACAGTAGGCAAAACTGCTTTTCAGTTCATAGCCTGCTACATATCACTGACCTTGTCTCAGGAACCCCACTCGGCATTCCTGAGAACACTAGAGAATATGAAGGTCTCACCAAACACAATGATATTGGGGGATTTCAACTACCCAAACATTGACTGGGAAAACTACTCAAGTCCCAACTCTTTTGCCCAATGGTTCCTGGAGTTTATAAACTCAAATGCCATGGAACAACTGGTCACCACTCCCACAAGAGGGGACAACATATTGGACTTGGTCATCACCAACATGGGGGCTCAGTGTTCCACACCAGAGGTAAATCCCTCATTGGTAAGATCAGACCATAAACTTATCACAATGGACATCCACATCCCGACCCCACCCCCAGCAAAGGAAACCACTGCGAAAAATTTCTCAAAAGCAAACTTCACAATTCTCAAGACCAAGGTGGAAAGCTTTAAAGCCCCCGGGTTAATGGAAAATGGTACCCAAACCGCAGAATCCTTTACAAATGCATTCTATGATCACCTACAGGAATGCATGGATCGTGCCATCCCAAGTAAAACAAAGACTCACTCCTCCAAGAACAGGAGGCCAGTTTGGTGGACCCCAGCCATAAACAAGCTATACAACAGAAGGAGGAAGCTATTACATGACAAGGCAAAATCTCATAAAGGGAAGGCATCCTTGATCAGTACCAGTAAAAAACTCCGATCCCTCATAAAATCATCAAAGGCCAGCTTCAAAAGAAAGATCGCCAAAGACTCTAAAGATAATCACAAGGCATTCTTTAGTTACATCAAAAATCTGGGTGGCAGCTCTCAGATCTGCTCTGAGCTGGTGCATAATAGCACAAAATACACTGAACCCACAGACATTGCCAACATCCTGGCGGACAGGTTCAGTGCAAACTTTACCCCCCCTTCCCCCACAAAAGGGCCTGCGTCCATCCCAGAAGAATGCAGTCCCCCAGACATCACAGACACACAAGTGAAAGCAGCCCTCTCCAAAGTAAAAAACACAGCATCAATGGGACCAGATGGTATCCCGGGCTGCATCTTACATGAGCTCCAAAACGAACTAAACCCTCACATGAATTCACTGTTCCAACTCAGCCTTACCACAGGTTATGTACCCAAAGAATGGCGTAGAGCAACAGTGATCCCGCTCCACAAAGGTGGCACCACAATGGATCCAGGGAACTATTGCCCTATAAGCCTGACTAGCCTGGTCTGCAAGACTATGGAGCGCATCATCATGGATCTCATTAACAAAGACATTGGGATCCTCCATACATTGGACCCTACCCAATTCGGCTTTGTTAAGGGAAGATCTTGCCTCTTAAACCTAGTTGATTTCTTGGAAACAGTTACCAAAGCCTTAGATGAGGGTAAGGTAGTCCACGCAGCCTACCTAGACCTTGCTAAGGCCTTCGACACAATACCCCACTCAGGTATCATAAATAATCTTACCAGCTTAAAAATCAACCCATACATCACAAGATAGGTTGCAAACTGGCTCAGGGATAGAACTCACATGGTCAGAGTTGCGGGTGCCATGTCCGACTCTAAACCAGTCACAAGTGGTGTCCCACAGGGATCAGTCCTGGGACCACTCTTCTTCGGTATATACTTCTCTGAGGTACAGGCAAACATGGGAGGACTGTGGCTGACCAAGTTCGCAGATGACTGCAAACTGGGAGCCATAATCGACTCTCCGGCTGACACAAGCATCCTCCAGAAAGGCCTTACGGAGACTGATACCTGGTGTCAGAACCATGGCCTCAAGCTAAATGCAAAAAAATGTATAGTCATCCCCTTTGGGAAAAACAAAGAGCCCACAAACTACCATATAGGAGGAAATCCACTAATTATGGAAGAAGCAATCAGGGATCTGGGGACCCAAGTAGATAGTAACCTCTCCTTTGACAATCACATTGCCAAAGTGGTTAGAAAGACCTTCTATATAGCCCACCTAATCACAAAAGGGTTCACATCTAGATCAAGAGAGGTCATTGTGCCCTTCTACTCATCACTTATCAGGCCCATAATTGAGTACAACACCCCATTTGGGATGTACCTTACCAGACACCTGCAACAGCTGGAGAGACCTCAGAAATACCTCACCAAGAGGATTGTGGGCCTCAAACAGTTGCCCTATGCAGCTCGACTAAAGAAACTCCAGCTCTACTCAGTTGCTTACCGCCTACTCAGAGGTGATCTCTGCCTGACATACAAGGCCATGTCCAACCCGGAATTGTTCGACATGCTCCACCTCAAGAAAACCAAATCCACTAGAGCTACATGCTCCAGGGATTTTAAACCTTAACACAACAATAAATAGGACATGCTGGAGGGATAGATTCATATCCCAAAGGCTTCCCACACTCTGGAATAGAATCCCAGTCCATATTAGGCAGTGCCCCTCACTTACTCTCTTCAAGAGAAATCTTGACGAGTGGATGGGTAATTGTAAATTTGATCCTGGGATCACTTCTATGGCCCTGCTGGATAGAGGCTCAGGAATCTAGTCTAAAAGGGAGGCAAAAGCCAACAAATTCTGGCTAGGCTTATAAATGTCCTAGGGCAGATAGCCTAGTACCTACCTATAAACCTATGAACCTATGAACCTGATGACTGCAAACTGGAAGCAATCATTGAAACCCCTAGTGAGGTCAACATCCTTCAAAAAGGTCTTATGCAGACTAATGATGGGTGACAAAGTCATGGTCTTAAAGTTAATGCAAAAAAAGCATTATCACCCCTCTGGCAAGGGTGATGTTCCAGCAAACTACCACATCAGTGGCAATACCCTAAATGCACATTCAGTTGTGAGAGACTTGGGCACACAGTTTGACAGAAACCTTAACTTCAATCACCATGTCTCCACAGTGGTAAGAATTGCATTGCTCATCTCATAAGTTAGGGCATTGCCTCCAGAAAAAAACAGGTTATAACCCCCCTGTACTCTTCCCTCATTAGGCCAATAATATAGTGCAACACTCCCTTTGGTATGTTCCTTTTAAACACCTGCAGCAATTGGAGAGACCATAAAGGTTCCTTACAAAGAAAATTCAGGGTCTTCAAAATATGTCTTCTGCGAACAGACTTTTGTCATACAGACTGCTCAGAGGTGACCTATGCCTTGCATATAGAGAAATCTCTGACCCAGTTTTAATGGAAATGCTGCACATTCACAAGTCAAATGGCACACAAGTCACTCACTCAAAGGACCTAAACCTGGTATGTGACATTAACAGAACTTGCTGGAGAGACAGATTTGTCTGAAAAAGGTTGCCCCACCTTTGGAACAAGCATACTATTCATGTTAAACAAAGCCCTTCATTGGCCCTATTTAAGCATAATTTGGACAATTAGATTGGTAACTGGAAATTCACCCCAGGAGTTTTACCTGTGTCCCTCTTGGACAGGGGCAATAGGTGCTGATTTCAGTGTCTGCTTGACTCAGACACCCTCAGGAACATGGGTTAAACTTGGCTAGGCTTGTAAGCCCACTGGGGCCATTAGCATAGTAACCTCATATGATCCTATGATCCTAAGAGTATTGCTAGTGTGCTGTGATCTATTAAACCACAAGCCAAAATCCCCCGTCAGAAACACCTATCTCCAGAGCATCTCCTAGATCATTCCTGAAAACACCCCATTTTGATAACAGTTCTTCAAACTTAACATTATTTATTTATTTATTTATTTATTTATTTATGTATTGCATTTGTTAACTGGGAAAGTCTACTGGGTCTAGGTGAGCACATTTTCAGTAGAGACCAGGGAGAAAAGTTCCACCTAACATTAATAGTCCATACAAGAAAAAGTGCAATATGCAGTGTATATATGTCTCAGTGCATGGAAATAAATATTAAACACAATGGTACAAGATATTTACAAACATGATACATCAATATTGTATACAATTTGATCATTGAGGATGGAGGTAGTCAGGTAGGGTAGTAGTTTTGATTGTTACTTGTTGGAGCTTTGTAGGCATAAGCAGTTGAATTCAGCAAGTCAGAGATAGCTCCTAAACAGTGATATTGTAGAGGGATATAGTAGTGGATCAGGTGTTAGGAGGTACTATTTTGGCACAAGTACATTGCCAGAGAGAAGAGAGGTGTGATCTGAGAGGCTTCTTGAAGAGAGCAGGATTACTGATTGTTCTGATAGAAGGTGGGAGGGCATTCCATAGTTTTGAGACAGTAAGAGTACAGCATTTCACCAGCTGCAAGGTTAGGTTTTATAACTTTGATCATCATTGTGTTTTTGGATGTTAGTGGCCTGTTAGGGTGGTATGAAGTCAATAAGGAGGAGAGGGAGGGGCTTGTTAGGGTGGTATGTAGTCAATAAGGAGGAGAGGGAGGGGCTTGTTAGGGTGGTATGTAGTCAATAAGGAGGAGAGGGAGGGGCTTGTTAGGGTGGTATGTAGTCAATAAGGAGGAGAGGGAGGGGCTTGTTAGGGTGGTATGTAGTCAATAAGGAGGAGAGGGAGGGAGGGGCTTGTTAGGGTGGTATGTAGTCAATAAGGAGGAGAGGGAGGGGCTTGTTGAAGGCTTGTATATGAGTTTATGTGCATTGGTTAATTGTGAATAAGTGAGGTAGTGTGGGAGTTCAAGCCAATTTAGCTGTTGTAGAGATAAGCAGTGATGTGCTGAGTTTTTAGAATTTGTTACAAATTTGGCAATCTTGTTGTAACATGAGTGCAGTTTGGTTTTCAGGGAGGACTGAATACTGATGAGGATTGGGGCACCATATAGTAGAGATGGTAGCAGGAAGGATGATGCTAGAACTTATTTTAGCAGTAATATTAAGGTAGTATTTATGTCATGGTGGTGCAGTGGTTAGCATTGCCACCTCACAGCAAGAGGTTCTCCAGTTTGATTCTTGGCTGGGTTGCCTTCTGTGCGGAGCCTCCACATCCTCCCTGTGGTCGCGTGGGTTTCCTCCAGGTGTTCTGGTTTCCTCCCACATTCCAAAGACATGCTGTAGGTGGATTGGACACTCTAAATTGGCCCTAGGCATGAGTGTGTGCATGTGTGTGCCTTCTGTGGAAGGTTGGGTGCTGGGCTGGCAACTCAACACTGTAAAACTCCACTGCCAATCATGGGTAGACAGGTGATTTGCTGTGGCGACCCCTAACTGGAAAAAGCCGAAAGAAGAAGAAGAAGATTTATGTCTATAGAGGGTACCTAATTTTTTATGTGTTTTTTTGATGTTGCTATTGATATGGATGTCGAATGTTAGATTTTCATCAATAATGACTCCTAGCAGTTTAGTAATTGGAATGACTTCAATGACAGTATTACTATGGGCTTAGACAGAAAAATTATTCTTGTTCAGAGTAGTAGTTTTTTTGGGGGGGAGATATTAGAAGTTTGGCTTTATTGGGATTTAGAGCAAGATGGTTGTTTGATATCCAAGTTTTGGTTGAACTGAAAGCATTTTGGGTAAGACATTGTAACTTAGATATAGATTTGGCAGTACAAATGATTGTAGAATCATCTGCATATTGGATAACTGTGCCATGGGTAAGGGTGGTGTGCAAGTTGTTAATGAATACACTGAAAAGGAGGGGACCTAGTATAGATCCTTGAGGTACACCTGTGGTTGTGCTGAGAAAAGGTGAAAAAGAGTGTTGCCATTGATGGATTCTTGCCTATTGGTGAAACAGTCTGAGAACCAGTTTAAGGTATGGGGTGATTGACCTAAGTTGGTGAGTTCTGTGAGCAGGAGGGGATGTGAAACTGTGTTGAAGGCCTTAGAGAGATCTAGGAACAGTAAGGATTCTATGTAACTGGCATCACCAGCACTGTTTACTATGTCCATGAAGGATATGAGAGCAATGCAGGTACTATGACCTGGCCTGAAGCTGTGCTGTGTGGGGAAAAGTATCTGGTTTTGGAAAAGATAGTTAAGAAGTTGAGTGCAAATACACATTTCTAATATTTTAGAGATGGGAGAGAGGATAGTGATGGGTTGGAAATTAGAGATATCAGAGTTGCTGCCACCTTTATGGAGTGGAAGAACAAATGGTTTCTTCTATATGTTTGGTATACTGGACTCCTGAATAGATCTATTGAGGAGTATGCTGATAGGATAGGCAAATGAGTTTGCAGATAGTTGCAGAAGTTCAGCAGGTAAATTGTCTGGTGCGTTAGTACAAGGTTTGAGTTTATGAAGTAGTTTTTTTATAGTGGAAGTTGGTATAGGTGAGAATGAGAATACAGGAGCAGTAGAGGATGTGAAGTGGGAGGTTCAGGTGGGCAGGGGTCTAAAGGTGGGAAGGTAGTGCAGAGTTTAGACATTATGGACAGTTGGACTATCCTGTTTCTCCTGCCAGCCTTAGGATTACAGAATCATAGCAAATTATTAGGATATCAACACAGAGGTCATTTTAAACCTAGCTGTTTCATCCCAATTTAATACCATATAAATCCTAGTCAATACCCAAGATTGCATTTAGTGATGACTGCCCATGTCCAGAAGGATTGTGGACTCTATCCCCGGTAAGAATATACAGTGCCCCATCCACTCACCCAGGTTCCTCTTGAACAATGTCATACAGGCGCTCTGTTTCACATGAATTTGTAGCCTGTTCCAAAGACGTGGCAGTCACTGCATGATAAATCTGTCCCTCCAGTATGTCCTATTTAAGTCATAGGCCATATTTTGGTCCTTGGAATGGATAACCCTAGTCCCATTTGATTTACAGGTATGCAGCAAGCTTATTAGGTTTGGGTCTTGGATTGTTCTGTAGGACAGGCATAAGTCTCGTCTAATAAGTTTATATACAGAGTATAGTGACAGGGACTTTAGTCGGTCTGTGTAAGGCACATGCTGGATCCCATTGATCTTCTTTCTTAGAAACCTCTGTGGCCTCTCTAACTGCTGCAGGTGCTTAGTACAGTACATGCCCAATTATATGCCAGATAAGTGCCGACTATGGGGGGGGTATAATTTCTTTTGCCCTCAAGACAATGCCTTTACTAATCAAGTGTGCTACATAGAAAGCTATCCTTACTACAGCAGACACATGGTGGTCGAAGTTATGGTTGCAGTCAACTTGTGATCTTAGGTCCCTTACCACTTCATGGATATTTAGGGTATTGTCAATTTGATAGTGTGAGGGGACATTGTTTTTGCCAAATGGAATGATAATGTATTTCTTTGCATTCAGATTGAGACCATGACTAATATACTAGTCATTGGTCTGTGTGAGACCATCCTGGAGTATACTGATGGCATTTTGAGATTCATTGATTGCACCTCGTTCGCAGTCATCTGCAAACTTGATCAGCCGCAACCCCTTAGTTTTGATCTGAACTTCTGAGAAATATATACCAAACAGTAGGGGGCCCAGCACTGATCCCTATAGCACCTCACTGGTAACAGGTCTGCTGATTGATGTGGAGTCACCCACTTTGATACGGTGTCTTGTTTGTGAGCCAGTTGGAAACTCACCTTACAACTAAGTGGTTTTCATTCAGTTTGCTAAGTTTATTGGTAATGCCTGAATGTAGGATTGTGTTGAAAGCCTTTGCCAAGTTGAGGTATGGTGTGTGCACAGATTTACCCACATCAATCACCTTGGTCACATTTTCAAAGAAATCCACCAGATATAACAGGCATGATCTGCCTTTCATGAAGACAAGAAGTCGATCATTTTTGTTTATACTGTGGCATCATTCTAGATGAGAGTATTATGCTGTTCAAAGCTAGGGACATACCTGCCCAGGACACATACTCAAGAGAGCTCAGTCATGTCTCTGTTCATATAGTCCAGTGAGGTACATCTCAGGTCTTTCAGTCCAAAATGAGCTATGATAGAGTCATAATGGTATTTGTTGCCAAGAGATCTGAGTGCATGCGTGATCTGACAAATCCTGGCACTGGATAGGCAGCCAACTGTGACTTTCTCCTTATCTAACCTGGTGAATGGGACATCCATGTGTCTCACTATGGAGTCTCCAGTGACAAGAAAATTTGGTTTATGAGTGTTATGCCTTAAGGGCATGGCAGGTGAGACACTGGTGTTGCTATGTGTCTTGGGTGGTGTGGGAACTGTTAGTTGTAGCAGTCTTTTGTTTTGGAGGTCTCTGTTGTTTCAGTAAGTTTTTTTGAAAGAATCTCCTCATTTGTTGATTTATGTGTTGAATGTGTACTTTGTGTATGAGTCGTGGTACTATCTGCATGAGTAGTGGTGGGTGGGTTGACAACCTCTATAGTGTTAATGTTTCAAATGTTAGAGAGCAGAGATTCAGGATTCTTGGTGTAGATACATCTCTTGAATTCTGTACTAGAGTGAGTTATTAGTAGACAGTTGTCAGTGTACATGAGGTAATTGCTACACTGCCTAAGGAGACCTTGAGGAGACCTAAGTCAATGTCTCAAGAACAACATTAATGACATGAAATTAACAAAACAGAACAAAAGAAGGGTCATGCTGCTAAATCCTAGGAGCTTAAACCTAAAACTGCACTCCCTGGAAGCACTTCTGTCACTAGAAGATGTAGTTGTCTGTGCAGTCACAGAAACCTGGTTCAAGGCCTCAGAGAGTACCCTAGCCTTGAAAGGCTACAATGACTTCCATACCTTAAGAATGCAAAATGAACATGTGAAAACCAAAGGAAGCAGTGTTTCAATCTATATTAAAGATAGGTGCACCTCCTGTCTAGTTAACCTGGACAACTCCATGGAATTACTCCAGGTCCAGGTTATGGTGGGTAAGACCCCTATTCAAGTCATAGCAAGTTATAGATCCACCTCTATGGATCACGGCACCCATAAAGCCTACTTGACTAAGTTGGAGACAATCCAAATGTTACCGAATACACTGGTTATGAGGGATTTCAATTAGCCCACCATCAACTGGGAAAGACTACATTAGTCCTAACTCACTAACTCTAAAGTTCCTTGAATTTATTAATTCAAATGCCCTGGAACAACTTGTTAGATTTTATTAATATTAGTCTGAAATTAATTATGTTGTAAATATGCTGAAAGAAAAAAGCTTGCTTAAATGCAGAAACAGAGTTTAGTAATATGTGATCAGCAGTCATACTAAACGACCATGGCTTGGAAAAGGAATCTGCTGAATGGACATTTTTCCCTTACAGACTTACAAACAGGATGTATGCAAGAGCAAAAATACAAAATCTGCTTTTAAAGAATGGACATTTTTCCCTTACAGACTTAAAAACAGGATGTATGCAAGAGCAAAAATGCAAAATCTGCTTTTAAAGAACACTGACATGTTTTTCTGCATATAAAAAATGGACACAATATGTTTCCTAAAATAACAGGATGGACACAATATGTTTCCTAAAACAACAGGATATGTTTATGACACTGTGACAATGTGTTTTCTCAGAAATATGTTTTTCTGCATGGAAAACAGGATATGCTTATCAGCATTGGCACAAGAACAGATGTTTTTATACACAGATCCAAATAGAATACAGAACAATGTGTTTCCTCAAAAATATGTTTTTCTACATGGACATCAGGACACTGTTACAGGATATTCACACTGTCAGAAAAGTTGGTCTCTTACAAGACATTGTTAAACAAGGAAGCTTAGTATTGTTTCTACAGGATATCAAGAGGACTAAAACTGTATATAAAGAGCTGTATAAATCCAGTTATGTTAGAGGTATGGTAGGGACTCATTTGTCCTAAGGTAAATGTTATATCTCTCACATCATCTGTACTATATGAGAAGTAAAGTTGGAACAGTACTTTAAGCCTGCAACGTGGTTCCGTTTGGTTTATTATAAAAAGTTATTTGTTACTGCTCTCTAAAGTTGATGCTGCAAAGTATATTCTCTCATCAGTGTATATTCTGCAAGTTTCTGTATGCAACAGACTGTGAATGCAAATATAACCAGACTTTGAATTTTAGCAGAATCCAGCCAGCAAGACTGAGTGTCTTAAGAACACTTCAAATCCATCCCACAGTAAGCAAGCAGCAAGCAAGTAAGAGCCATATAATTTTTTCAATGGCAAGCTAGCCTGCATTTGAACCTACAATCTGCATTCAAACACAGGAGGAGTGATTGTAAGCCCCGCAGAGGGTCACTTCAGTCAAATTGCAGTAACTAACATTTGCACGTATGTGTAAATTCTAAACAGAAGTATTCCAGTTTATGCAGCTTGCAGTAGTAAAGTTTTTTAGATGTCTACAATCCGGAGTGAGACTAGTTCAAGAAATTCGCAGTGCCATAAATTCTTCAAGAAAAGGTGAATGTCCACTAGCACAGTAGTCCGCTGCCTGTTGTGCTTCACCAGCTTCTCAAGTGACTCTGAAAAATTTCTAGCCATCTGCAATAACAGCTTGATCACCTGTTTTCTTGCTAACTGGTAAGACTTTTTTTCTGTGCCACATATTTAGTGTGGATGATGTTAACAGTCTGTATATTCTTAAGAGAGTTTATATATTCTTAAGACAGTTTGTATATTCATACATAGTTCGTGTATTCCTAGACTGTTTGTATATTACTAGACAGTATGGGTATTATTTATAATTCATGCAGGAGTAAACCAAACTTTAGTAAATTGCTATGTTGGTATACACAGCACATTAGTAAATGTAAAACCTTATTAGGGCAGGTTGATAGTAAGGCATTATGCAAATGTATTACAATATTTGACTGGTATCTCAAAGAAAACCATGTGAAAAATGACAAATGTTTAGTGTGTGCTTCAACAAAAACTGCATTTTGTGTATTATGCCATAAAATAATATTGCATCATATTGCTAAAAAAATAGACTGTAAAGACAGATCTGTTCATCATAAAGAATTAACTAAGCGTAAAGTGTTTCCATTACATTCTGATGTTGGAACAGTTATGTTCTGTCACCACATGAGTCAAATCAGTTACTGATAGAACCCCTAGTACATTTTGTTACAAAGGAATGTAGTAAACTTCTAAAAGACAGACACAATGAGTTCAGGAAGCTTAGACAAGTTATACACACATCTTTTCAAAAGTGCATAGGAGTTTCAAATTCAGCAGAACAGCTTACTAAAGAATGTCAGAAAGACCATACAACATTCCAGGAAATTCAACAGCAGTTGCAGGATAAAGGAAATAAATTAGCTGAACTGACAGAGACTGGGAACTTCCTGC
The DNA here is from genome assembly GCF_019279795.1 of Protopterus annectens. Taxonomy (NCBI): domain Eukaryota; kingdom Metazoa; phylum Chordata; order Ceratodontiformes; family Protopteridae; genus Protopterus; species Protopterus annectens. The sequence goes on from NC_056737.1 coordinate 1,223,735,363, forward strand.
ATACACAGTTAATATGTGCAAAAGAAATATATTTTATAATATGTTTATGTTTTGAAAATGGTTAAACATACATGGTAGGATGGTAGGATCTGATGTCTGGACAAATCATTCTTAAATGTTTTACTTTCATTCAGTTAAAGCAAGACATCTATCAGTACTACAGTAAAGTAAAGCATATGAATGCCGTTCTTAGCACAGTCAAAAGGTAAACAAAACTGTTCTAGTGTATAAAATTAAATAAAAATAATTAATAAGAATAAAGATTTAATGTCACAAGACATGACATGCTTGTATAACGATATACATATACAAGACAGACATGCATGCGTGTTCTTTTCATCTAGAGTACATCTGTTACAATACACAAGAATAACAGGCAGACAACAGCAAATATAAATAATATAAATATAAATGTGTTGGTTAAACTAATATCTATTTTGTTTTTTACAATTTGTTTATAATTAGATAGTAACACCAAACAGTTAAAGTTCTGAATTTTAAAAAGAAAATCACAGATGGTATTATTCAAACAGTTTTTGTAAAATTAATGGCAGGACAGTTCAATAGATAAATAAATAAAAAATACTGAAATCCATGTAAGGTAATTGTAAAATAATGTCTATTTATGTTGTATAAATGCATATTTATGCAAATCACAATCACATTAAAGGAAAAATGCCAAAAGAATTAATTATAGTTTATAGAGTATAAAATGTGAGCTCAGACCTTCCTAGACTGAATGAATAGTTACAGGAAATGCTGGAAAGATAAGATAAACAACAAGACTGATTGCCAGATAAGTAGCTTGAGTTTTTCTAAAGCATCATTGTTATTAAAACATAATTGTTAAAATGTTTACAGGCAACACTATTTGGTATAAAATGTCACAATTGCATAGATTTCACTTATAATCTGTTTGCAAGTAAATGTTAAAAGAAAAAAAACCTCAGTTGCATCAAGTACAGCCAGCAAATGGGCTATAGTATGTATACAGTTCAAATCAATTGTGCAGGAAGGTGTAAATACCTACTAGAGGTACTATACAGTGAAAGCTTTATTTAGTAACCTAATAAAATAAATGTATAACCAAAGTGTTGGGCTGACATACATTCTATTCTCACAGCATAGGGCAGGAAAACAGTGCTGAAGTACTACAGGGGGAGGGCCACTTTCTCAGTTTTACACTGACTGTATAAGCAGCACTGCACAAGGGTTTGAAATAAAGCTATAGAAAAAATAAACAACAAGGGTCTGAAATAAAGCTACAGAAAAAATAAACAACAAGGGTCTGAAATAAAGCTACATAAAAATAAATAATAAGGGTCTAAACAAGGGTCTGAAATAAAGCTACATAAAAATAAATAATAAGGGTCTAAAATAAAGCTACAGGAAAAAATATTTCATTCCTTCTTGACAATACTCTTTTAGGGAGAGGAAAAAACAGGTATTAGTGCATTAAAAATACTGGTAAACTGGATTGAACCTGACAGGATAAGATATTTTACAAGTTGTTAATAGCTATCATAATGGTTATTATTGTATTGTTTAGACTTAAATTGTATTTACAACCTGTTACATTGTAAAGCTATACAAGAGATGGTTTAAAAAACAAGAGATGATTTAAAATTGATAAAGCTATACAAGACAGAATAAAGATATGCAAAATGCATAAATGTTTCTAATAGCAAGAATGGTCACTATTTTTAATATGTTTTTGGCAAAACAATGTTGGTATAAAAAGCATGAATATTTTTAATAATTGTTGAGTATGTAGTTTAAAATAACAGGACATATGAATTTGGTATCAATTCCACTAGATATTTCTAAAGAGACATAAACATTTTCCAAGATTTTGCTTAATATTAATGTTATTAAATTTGTAAGATTAGACTAAATGTACTTTATAGTCATTGTATGTACAAATGCAGAAAAAGTCAGTACAAATTAAATGAATGTCTAGTAATAAATATGTGTAAAAAAACATGTTTTAAAAAAATGGGTCCAGTATACCTAGCAAATTGAAATGCATAAATAGCAAACAGTCTGTGTAAATACATACTGTACAGGATATATCGTAATAAGTTCAAAAGTAATTTGTCAAGTTGTAATGTCATTGGTTTTACGTCAGTAAAATAATTGCTTTCAAATATTTATTATCTAAGCCCAGTTCAGTATTTTACCAAGATGTTAATGAGCAGTTTAAAGACATGATCACAATGTTATGGTTAAAATGACATTGAAACTGCATATTTTCAGAAGTGTATAAATGCTTGCAGAAGCACATGGTTCTAATCTCTTATAGTTAATTCAACAGTTGCAAAGAGTTAATGAAACAGTTCTAAGTCATAAATTAAATTCTGTGATTGCAAAAGAATAAACTGATCAAGTTAAACTAAAGCAGACACAGCTCATAATTGATAAAATATTTTCACAGAATGGTCTGTAAAAGAAAAAGTTTTAAATACATTCAGTTTTGTAGTAATACTTAATATCATTGTATTAACTATGTAAAATTGCATTTTGACTTGTATCAATAGAAGACTATAGGTTTGTTTCTTAATGTGTTTTCTATATAAAATGTTTTGAGTATGTTTAAAAACAGAGGGAATTGTTAGATTTTATTAATATTAGTCTGAAATTAATTATGCTGTAAATATGCTGAAAGAAAAAGCTTGCTTAAATGCAGAAACAGAGTTTAGTAATATGTGATCAGCAGTCATACTAAATGACCATGGCTTGGAAAAGGAATCTGCTGAATGGACATTTTTCCCTTACAGACTTAAAAACAGGATGTATGCAAGAGCAAAAATACAAAATCTGCTTTTAAAGAATGGACATTTTTCCCTTACAGACTTAAAAACAGGATGTATGCAAGAGCAAAAATGCAAAATCTGCTTTTAAAGAACACTGACATGTTTTTCTGCATATAAAACATGGACACAATATGTTTCCTAAAATAACAGGATGGACACAATATGTTTCCTAAAACAACAGGATATGTTTATGACACTGTGACAATGTGTTTTCTCAGAAATATGTTTTTCTGCATGGAAAACAGGATATGCTTATCAGCATTGGCACAAGAACAGATGTTTTTATACACAGATCCAAACAGAATACAGAACAATGTGTTTCCTCAAAAATATGTTTTTCTACATGGACATCAGAACACTGTTACAGGATATTCACACTGTCAGAAAAGTTGGTCTCTTACAAGACATTGTTAAATAAGGAAGCTTAGTATTGTTTCTACAGGATACCAAGAGGACTAAAACTGTATATAAAGAGCTGTATAAATCCAGTTATGTTAGAGGTATGGTAGGGACTCATTTGTCCTAAGGTAAATGTTATATCTCTCACATCATCTGTACTATATGAGAAGTAAAGTTGGAACAGTACTTTAAGCCTGCAACGTGGTTCCGTTTGGTTTATTATAAAAAGTTATTTGTTACTGCTCTCTAAAGTTGATGCTGCAAAGTATATTCTCTCATCAGTGTATATTCTGCAAGTTTCTGTATGCAACAGACTGTGAATGCAAATATAACCAGACTTTGAATTTTAGCAGAATCCAGTCAGCAAGACTGAGTGTCTTAAGAACACTTCAAATCCATCACACCAAGCAGTAAGCAGCTCCATGTAATTTTTTCACAACTTGTCCATACCCCAACAAGAGGAACAAACATTCTGGATCTGGTCCTCACAAAAATGTCAAACAGAAGCACTACCGCAACTGTCGGACCCTTGTTAGTTAAAGCTGACCACAAATCAATCACCTTCAAGCTGGCACTAACACCAGAACTCACAAAGGGTGAGATCAGACTAAAAAACTTTATCAAGGCAAACTACACCTTTCTAGGTGAAGGTATAAATGCATTCCAAGCCCCACACCAAGCTGGAAGTAGTAACTAGCTGAAGCTTACACTAAAGCCCTGTACAATCACTTGATAGAATTAAAGCCAGACCCCAAGTAAAAACAAGCTGCCATGGTTGACATCCAGCATCAACAAACTTTACAATAAATGCAAAAAACTGTTGTCCAAGAAAACAAAAGCAAGACCCCAATAATGGAAAAGCAGCCTCCTCAGCCTCAACAGGCAAACAAGACAACTTGTCAAATCCTCCAAGAGCTCCTATGAGAGAAACTTAGCAAGTACAGCCAATGATAGCCATAAGGCCTTTTACAGCTATGTATGAAACCTAAAGGGTAGAACCCAAACATGTGCAGAACCGGTGGCCAATGGTATCACCCACACACTGACCCCACAGAGATAAAGAGCTTGCTAGTGGTTTGGTGAAAATTTCACTCCATTATCCCCTCCTAACTTGCAACAAATCCTACCCCAAACTTCTGCCCCACCTTTCATATCTGAAGAGCAGATCCTCAAAGTTCTCTCCAAGGTAAAGAACATGACCTGTATGGGACCAGATAACATCCCAGGCTGTCTTTGAAACAGGCTAAAACATGAACTAGCATCACCACTAAGTACCCTATTTAATCATAGTCTAACCACAGGATTTGTTCATGTGGAATGGAGAAAAGCTACAGTTATTCCCCTCCACAAAAGTGGCCTAGCAACAGACCAGGGAATTACACACCTATAAGCCTGACCAGCCTCATCTGTAAGGCCATAGAATGTATCATTATGGACCTCATAAATAAAGACAAAGGTGACCTTCAAACCCTGGACCCTAACCAATTCAGTTTCATAAAGGGCAGATTGCCTGTTAAATCTGGTGGATTTTTTTGAAAGTGTGACCAAGACCATTGGTGAGGGCAAATCTGTGCACACAGTATACCTTGATTTGGCAAAGGCTTTGGACAGAATCCCACGTTCAGGCAATATTGAACTTAGCAAACTGAATGTAAATTGCTTCATTGTAAGATGGGTTGCCAACTGGCTCACAAACTGGACACACACTATGAAAGTAGGTGACTTCACATCAACCAGAAGACCTGTTACCAGGGGGATGCCACAGCGGTCAGTGCAAGGACCCCTACTGTTTGGTATATACTTCTCAGAAGTTCATGTCAAAACTAAAGGGCTGTGGCTGACCAAGAAGTTTGTAGATGTCTGCAAACTAGGTGCAATCATTGAATCCTCAAATGATGTCAGTATAGTCCAGGATGGTGTCACACAGACCAACAACTGGTGTCTTAGTCACTGTCTCAAACTGAATGCAAAGAAATGCAACATCATTCCCTTTGGCACAAACAATGTCCCTTTGCACTATCAAATCAATAACAATACCCTAAGTACACCTTAAGTCTTAAGGGACCTGGGATCGCAGGTAGACTGCGGCCTTAACTTTGACCACCACATGTCTACTGTTGTAAGGAAAGCTTTCCACATAGCTCATTTAATTAGTAAAGGCATCACCTCAACAGCAAATAACCCCCCCCTATACTTAGCACTTATCTGTCCCATAATTGAGTATAACTCCCCATTTGGTTTGTACCGTACTAAGCATCTACAGCAATTAGAGAGACCTCAGAGGTGTCTAACAAAGAAGATCAAGAGCCTCTAGCATGTGTCTTACATGGATCGACCAAAATCCCTGTCACTGTACTTCGTATTGTATAGAATTCTTATGGCAGACTTATGCCTGGCCTACAGAGCAACCCAAGACCCAAACCTAATGAACTTACTGCATATCTGCAAATCAAACGGGTCTAGGGCTACCCATTCCGGGGACTTGAATATGGCCCGTGACTTAAATAGGACATGCTGGGGGTACAGATTTATCTCCCAGCAACTGCCACTTCTTTGGAATGAGCTACCAATTTATGTGAAACAGAGCAACTCTATGACATAATTTAAGAGGAACCTCGATGAGCGGAAGGGGCACCCTAAATTCTTACCAGGGATAGTGCCCACAATCCTCCTGGACATGAGCAGTCATCATTAAATACAATCTTGGGTATTGACTAGTACACCTATTGTATTACATTGGGTTGAAATGGCTAGGCTTAAAATGACCTCCAGGTCAATAGCTTAGTAATCTCCTATAATCCTATATCCTTTCTCCACAGACTGGTGACATTCAGGCACACACTTTCTTGCTGTATGTCCTTTCTCCCCACACTTGTTACATTCAGGTCCACACCTTCTTGCTGTATTTCCTTTCTCTCCACACTGGTTACATTCAGGCACATACCTTTTTGCTGTATGTCCTTTCTCACCGCACTTACATTCAGGTCCACACCTTCTTACTGTATGTCCTTTCTCCCCACACTGGTTACATTCAGGCACACACCTTTTTGCTGTATGTCCTTTCTCGCCACACTTGTTACATTCAGGTCCACACCTTCTTACTGTATGTCCTTTCTCTCCACACTGGTTACATTCAGGCAGACACCTTCTTGCTGTATGTCCTTTCTCCCCACACTGGTTACGTTCAGGCACACACCTTTTTGCTGTATGCCCTTTCTCACCACACTTGTTACATTCAGGAACACACCTTCTTACTATATGTCCTTTCTCCCCACACTTGTTACATTTAGGCCCACATCTTCTTGCTGTATATCCTTTCCCCCCACTCTGGTTACATTCAGGCACATGCCTTCTTGCTGTATGTTCTTTCTCTCCACACTGGTTACATTGTATCTTCTCACAATCATTAATAAAATGAGAACAGTCTCCACAAAAGAAATTTGATTTAGGCCTGTCAGCATATCTTAATCTCCTCTACAATCAGCCACAAAATAAGACTTGACAAGTTTTTTTTTTTTTTTTTCACATTTCAAAAAGCTTCCAACCTCCACCAGCCATTGCATGTTTCTCTTACCTCTAACCTTCATAACATTACCAACTCTGCATGTACTTTAACATCTTCTCCCAGTTCATCAGTTCCAAACTGCAAAGTAACATATTTTAAGCATTTAAGTTATTACCAGAAAACAAATAATTGTTCCACGGATACATGTGCATCTTTTTATTACACAGATTCAGAAATTTTATCATCAGTCTATCAGTCTCACATTTTAAATCACAATACATCTCTGCCCCAATATGTGTAAAGACTAAATTTCTTGAGCTTTAAAACCCAGAACAGTTACCAAATCATCACAAATATGTCTATTACAGTGTCATTTTTTGTTCTTATTCTCATGATGTTCTTTTCGTCTTTTTAAAAACAGTTTGTTGCTGCTCTCCTTTTTGCCTGCTGTCACTGTTGCTTATATTAGTTACTGCATTATCTGCTGCCACAAAACCAGACACCTTCTCAGTTTGTTGCTATATTCCTCTTTTATTTTCCATCACTACTGCATAAGTTTTAACTGCTTCATTCCCTTCTGTGACATCACCTGCTTCCTTCTCGACATTACCATTCTCAGTGAAAAAGTTATTTCCCATCTCACACTATGAAACAGCAGAACTGTCATCTGGATTGTCCTTCTTGGTTATCTTTAACAGAACATCAGCTGCAAGCCCACCTGACACTTGCTCTGTTATTTGCACCACCCAAACAGACTTACTCATGTCTTCTCCATTGCGACAGCTAGCTGCTGTTCATTTGTACCATCCACCACACAGGAATCTTTAATTTCATTTTTATGCTTCATTGTGACCACATTTTTCTTCATATTCTCATTTCTACCTCTAATCTCACCAAAGCTTTTCTCTCCTCCTACACACTGCTGCTGCTTTGCTTAGGCCTCTTCCTTGCTGCTGTAAGAGCCCTATGGCACCCTCTAGTAGCTCCAAAGTGAGGGGGAGTTACCTGATGCCATGAGCAAATTTCCTCAAGTAGTATAAGTTCCACCTCAGGTCTGTCCTGAAATGAGACCACCAGCCTAGTGGGACTAACCCAGTCAACAAAGGATACATCAGTTTTAACTTATAAGCAATTCCCTTGTGTACAAATTACATAAGTAAGCACATAATTTTGCAATACAATTATTATGAAAAACCCCCAATGCCAGCAGAGGGGAAATTAATTACTTTTACACTATCTTAAATCTGAGCTTTAAAAAGTGAGAATGAATCAGAATGTTAGTCTGTTTACTGTATTCAAATGTTGGCCAAACATACTGGCCACCAAATAGCCATGCCAACTGTAAAATATTCAGATTCTGTTTTCTACATAGGTATGATTCACTTAGCTGCATTGGTGCACAATAGGAAAAATAGACAAAAGAGATACCAAGAAGAGGAATATACAGAATGTGCACATAATGGAAAAAAATAGGGAAGTGGTGAGGTACAAAGTATTTTTTTTGTACTTTTCCCCTTTACCTGTCATACCCTAAGCTTCCCCCTGCAGGTTACTATGCATTCGCCCAAGTTGGTAGACTTCCAGGAGGAACATCACACAGGCAGAAATTGGGTTTGCTTATGCCCTCATTGCCATCTTGATTATAAAGGCATTTTTCCTCATTTTCAAATTCATATCCCGTTCCTTCTTGGTGATGTGACTTCTATCCATGCATACATAATCCTTTACTTTGGCCACCAAAGACTGTCATCACAGGCTTGAGTAATTATGGTCAATGTCTACTTTCATTGGCTTATCACATGCTGGCACTTCTCCACCTTCCAGAAGAGGATGTATTACCAGAGCAGGGGTGCAGTGTGGCTAGGGCTATATTCCACCTCATTTGGATGAGCACAATCATCCTCCCTGCCTGCACTTTAAAGCAGTTCAGCTGCTTATTAAACTACATTTGCTGGGCCATGTTTAGTGCCTTGTCCCTCCATACAACCAAATCAAGAGGCAGTACATATTTATTGCATGGGCAGCTCTCCAATATTATCTCTCTTTCTCTCTCTCCCATTTTTCTCTCATTCTGTGTGTGTGTGTATATATATATATGCATATTTATATATAGAAAGTGGATGCACCCCCCTGCTATTTAAATATGTCAACTCCAAGATAGCACTTTACTTCACTATCATGGGTTATGTTGTAGTACAGCAAGTGAAAAGGGAACATTACTAAGGTTACAACAGGCAGTCATGAAACAAGTGATGGTTTGTTTACCATTTTTTTTCTGTGTAGTGCAATCTCTGAGTTGATATATTTGAGTAGCAGAGGGTTTGGGGGCCGCAGCCCCCCACATGCAGAGGTGCAAGGGGGCTTGCCCCCCTGTTTATACTTGGTGAAAACTGCTATGCTTTGTCTTCTATGTGTTTATGTGTGTCATTGTACTGGAATATTGTCATTATTTGCATCCTCTCTGTTTTCAGTCTTATGGGATTCAGGATTGTGAGTTTTCAGGATTTTGGGCTTCAGTCTTATGAAATTCGAAATTGTGACTTTTCAGTCTTCTAAACTGAATATACATATATATATATATATATATATATATATATATATATATATATATATATATATATATATATATATATATATATATATCTATATATATATATATATATAGGTGTACAATTAGATTTGCAAACAGCCATTGATCAAGAATGACAATGTCCACTTGCAGTTTTCCAAGAGGCAGTTTTGCGAACCTAAACATTGACTACACTACATCGCATGGGTAGTGTAGTTCAAGTATTTGAGTTCAGAATTTTGAGTGGAGATTGCGGGTGAGGAACAGGAAATTAACCCATTTCTTCATTGTAGTGCAATCTCAGAGTTGGTATATATCATTTGCAGGGGTGGGATGGGGGATGCAGCCTTCCACATCAGTTCATCACATAGGGGGTGCAAGGGGACTTGCCGCTCTTCAAAATAGTAAAAGTGAGGTACCATTGACTCTAAAGTGTCACAGTACAATACGGTGCATAACTTGGGTGACTGACATTACCTCTTGCTATGTTGACTACATTGAACTATGGGATTTGATGTATTCAGTTTCAAGTTTCCTGCTTGTTCACTGTTGCAATTTTCAAGATATTGGTTTGATGTTATGGCCAATCAACAGATGCAGTTTCAAAAGTAAACCACACACAAATATATATATATATATATATATATATATATATATATATATATATATATATATATACAGTTACATACTACAAAACCGAAAGCTCTAAAATGAGAATGTATGTACATCGACACATAAAGGTTGATGTACATACACAGCGAAACATGTAAACGGTGAATGTGTTTCCTAGCTAGCAGCATGGTGGTGGGGATAAGGAAATATATCATTTTCTCCACTGTAGCACGGTCTCAGAGTTGGTATATTTAAGAAGGGGGTGTGGAGGTCGAAGCCCCCCACATGGGGTGTGCAGGGAAGCTTGCCCCCTGCATAAGGGTGTTAATGTTTTTTTTTTATATTTTGTACTTACCTGTGTGGTGCGTTTTGCTGAGGAAACACGTTCAGTATTTTGATTTTTGACATTTACGTGTTTTGCTGTGTATGTACATCGACCTTTATGTGGCAATGTACATACATTCGTGTTTTATCTTTCGGGGTAGTAATATACACCCTATATATATATATATATATATATATATATATATATATATATGTGTGTGTGTGTGTGTGTGTGTGTGTGTGTGTATTATATAAAGAGAGAGAAAAAAATGGGTGAAAGGAAATAGGGGTAGATTGTGGTAAGGGAGGCCAGGCTGCAGAGCATATAAATAACTCATGAGGTAGGACAAGAAAATGGATGTGAATTTGCACACATTGTGAGGAGTGCCATAAATAAATAGAGGGCACACAAATGGTAGTAGAGAGTATGTGGCATAGTCTGTTCTCTATTTCACCCAATAGCTTAGAAAAATATTACTGGGACTCATCAGATGGATCTTATGGAACCAGGTGGCCATTGACATCACCACACCTGCCTCTGTTGGTCCAGGATGAAGGTACTGCCTGTCCAGTAAATACAAAATCTGCAGCAGGCTGGGCAGATTTTCATTTACTCACCTTGTCAAAGCCAGAGTAACTGCCACCTCCATTACTTGTTCCAGCTATGGCTGAGCTGCAGGAGATATTTGGAATAGGCTACCTTGCAGTAAGTGGCCAGAATCTCATTTGGGTATTACACACTTACTCCAGTCATCCGTCTGAGCCACAGCTTTGACCTGAACAGCCACTTAAGGCAGCTTTTACGTCTGTAGCTCTGAGGTGCCATTGTGACCTGCAGAAGGTAGACAGAAAAACCAAGATGCAATTTGGGAAGCTGAATCACAGCCGGCACTGGATGTAGAACATCTGACTAAAGAGAAGTTCACAAACCACACTCATCATTAGTCTTGGTAGCCTCCTATGATAGCTGACCTTCTCCTCCTGCTTTGTCCATGACAAAATGGACATAAAAGTCATCACATTTAAGTGTGAGGGAGATGCAGACAACAATGCAATGCCAGTTCAAATATGTATGTATGTGCAAACAAACATAAGCCGAATATGGTACCCATTGTGTGAGACATGCTACTGTGCCATGTGCACGTGTAATAAAGGAGAAGTAGGACATGATACCTACAGCCACAGAAATAATCTGTACTATGAAATAGAAATATCAACATGACCATGTCTATGCAAAATTTAAAAGAAGCATAAAATGGTGGCCACAAGAAGTGCAGGAACAGCTAGGCATCTTGCACCACAAATAATCCCTGGCCACTTCATTATAGGTGCAGGAGGCACCTCATACAACATTCACCAGCAGCAGTCAACCTTGTACACCCTGGAAGTAGTCAAAGGAGGGAAAGTTTTAGGAACAGTGTCCTGAAAAATGGAAACAATGTTTTAAAGTACAGTCTGCAACACTGCAGAAATAGCAGACTTATTATACTATTCAGGGATTTCCTGCATTACCTTTGCTTACCACAACTGGAGATTTTCAAACAAGAAATATCTTTAAAATATATGCGAAGTATAATGTTTGTTAATACAGTTTGATTACTTTTGTATAAATGTAAATTTGCCTATATCACAAGTGATAATTCAGTAAAGGTATTTATAACAACTGAAGATTTTCAGCAAAGGGTCAGTGCATATTATTGTACTAGTGTCTGCACTAATCACTAGTGCAGGGGATACTAGTCACCTTATACAGCTTTTTTTTTCAGATATGCCAAGCATTCATGTAGCAGAATGTAGCTGCATAAAAACCCATCTGCTGCTTCACGAAATGGTTGTGCAGGAGTTACACCATTGTTGTTTTTTTTCTTGACACAGCAGGCAGTTGCTCTCTGCGGGACACGAGTATCAACAGACACCACCACGAACAAACAGCAAACCAGTAAAGCAGCATGTGAATCATGTTCCACACATGACTTTAAATTGCATTTGACAGCACAGAAACAACTGCTCCACAGGATAAAACCAAGAAGAGGTACTCAATGGTTTGCAATCCTATGGTATGATGTATTTTAGCACTTTGATATAGATATGAATGTGTACCTAGGAGCAGCCCATCAAAACACTTTGGTAGCACTGCTAATACTGCATTTATATGTATACATGTTTCTCTGTGACCTCCACCAGCAATTATAGATTTTGCATTTTATGTACTGGTCTACATGCCACAGTATCTGTGGGGTAGAAGCCCCAATGCCTGTATGTCAGCCCACTCCCTCCATTCTGCTTTACACATTTGGTGTGGGTATCTTTCAAGGAGACACCTGTATACACAAGCAAACCCCGCCAGCATAGCCCACTACACTGTTTCATCCATGCATATTTGTTTCCCACCCTAAGCTAAGTGTGAAACACTCCATCGCCTTCACATTCCTGTGCAGTTTTCTAAGTTGTCTATACTAGTGATATTCATGCGCAGGTCCTTCAATATTCCTGTCCAATTATGTTACTAAAGATGCACACCACTCTACATCTCATGTCAGTTAATTTACAGCCTTAATAGCCAGTCCTTCCTCATCATGTTGTTTATCGCCAATCCAAGGTACCATGTGACACTCCATCTAGACACTACTGCCCTACAACAAAGGTCCCCTCTTTTCCTAGGTGTAAGCATGTCCTTCAAAGATCATGCTTCAGTCCTGCAGAGAATAACATCCTACTACAGGCACTTCAGACCTTCTGGTTGTCTAAGACCTCAGAGATGCGAGTGGAATGAGCAGAGTTACAAATATGCAAACTGCATGATAAGGCACGTCTCACAAAAGGTATGTAGCATAGTGTCTTACAAATCTCCAACTGGAAGGAAACCATACCTCCCTGCAAGCCTCATGGATGACTCCTTCCTAGCAAATGCCATGGAGATGATGAAGGTGTAAGTATCATATCAGGGGAGTGGACACAGGATTTGGTATTTTTTTATAGTTTGTATGATCCATAGGAACACCAACCAGTTTAACAGCTGTGACTCATGAGCTATAGTATACCTCTGCACTGCTTGTTGGTTGAGATCTCACTTGGATCAATGCATGTGTTCCCCATAAGTACTTGAGGTGTTCGGACATAGGGATATGATATGCATCCTTACTCTGGTAAGGATAATTTGTGTTTTTCAACTATACATTGCTTTGCACGACATACCACAAAAAGGAATAAGCAACACCGTGAAACCATGATCTTACACATGCATAAACAGAACCATTGCATATGGATAACATTTCCTGTGATACATTTACTTGGTGTGCTAGTAGAACCCACAGCCTTCTGCAACACAGGCAAGCATGCTACCTGTTGTGCTACTAACACTGTTTTTATTTATTTGGTACAAAATTGTTCCATGTGTTATATTACACTATAATAAAATCAAGTTGACATAATAGTTTTTATGAAAAGACTGACTTTAATAAGAGGAAAAAGTTCAGTATTTGTTTTTTGCATTATATGAAGTGAGAATTAATATTAAATACTGCAGTTTAAAAGGTGGTGCAAATCATTTCATTGTGCTTAAACTTGATCGCAACAATTGTCGTAAATCTCATTCGTTATCTGTGACACAGGTGGGTAATAGTCAGGGCAGTGGAGGAGTTGGAAAGAGTGGGTGGGAAAGTCATTTCAGCACTACACTAACTAATGTTGCTTTCTGCATTTGCTTAGAAATTCTGCATCTTGTTTTTATGTTATAACATATGCTAACCCATTAACACACATGCTTTCCTCGAACCAATGCAAAGTTTTTGAAAGGTGTTTCTAATATGAAGAAAATTATAATTTAATTTTAAAGTAAAGATCTCATTCAGGCAGTTACTCCTTTACTGCTAGGAAATGTCTATGCCACCAACGTAAAAGTCATTGCTAAGATCTCATTGAATATGCAAGTTTCTTTTCTTCCTACAGTTTGATAGATGTAAAAAACTTGAAAAGGTTCTACATTATTATACAAAAGCAGGGAAACATAAAAAGGCTGACGTAGTGGTACCTCTGCTGATGGCAATAAATATCCATGCTACAGCTTGAAACAATAAAGTTTAATAGAAAATAATCGGTCAAGCGCTTTCATCCTTATTCATCTGGGACTTCTTCAGAACCATTAGAAATGTGTTACAACACTGATAAAATAATCAACAGTGATGACCATGTGACCCTAATTAAAAATAATATTTTCATTAAATAAAAATTAATTTTACTAAATACCTCCTACCATCTATATATTAAATATAAACATATAAAATTATGCAAAACTCATTATAACAATGACAGTAACTATAGGTAACCCACCAAAACAGATTAGATTAGTAGCGGGGAATTGTGCTAGTGTAGGTTTGGTGTATGTAGCTATCTGCCAGGGTTGTGGTAATTTTTATTTAGGTAAAATCAAGAGACCACTACGAAAACAGATATATGAACACATGTATGCTATCAGTCATAAAAATGTCAATAATGCATTGTATAAGCAGACCCCTCTGTGTCCCCACTACAATAAATTTTTATTTGTGATAGTAGAATTAGCAAAGAGAGATTATAAGGGTGGCTTTTGGGAAAATAAAATAGAAAGAAGGGAATTACATTGGCAATTGAGATTAAATGCTCCAGTGGTACTTGATATTAATGACAACATGTCTATAGTGTCAGTTTTAATAAAGAAAGCTGTTGACATATAATTATCAAAAATATGCAGTAATACTGTATGTAACATTTTAACATAATGTGTTGAAATATTTTTCATATACATTTTTTACATTTACAGTGCTCATTGTTATAAGGAGTTTTGCATAATTTTATTTTTATACCTAAAATATTAGATGGTAGGAGCCTTTTGATGTTTCCCTGGTTCTGTTTGTGGCTGCATGGACACTCGCAAATGCAAGTTTTATTCTACAAAAGCATCTAAATATAAATGTCTGGAACCAGAAAGACTTTTATTACACAATAAAAATAAAATCACCAGTGAACTCTAATGGTGAGTGTAGAAGAGAGGTGAAGAAGAGAGTACAGGCAGGATGGAGTGGGTGGAGAAGAGTGTCAGGAGTGATTTGTGACAGACCAGTACCAGTAAGAGTGAAAGGGAAGGTCTACAAGAGGGTAGTGAGACCAGCTATGTTATACGGGTTGGAGACAGTGGCATTGACAAAAAGGCAGGAGTCAGAGCTTGACATGGCAGAGTTGAAGATGTTAAGATTTGCACTGGGTGTGACGAGGATGGACAGGATTAGGAATAAGTATATTAGAGGGTCAGTCCAGGTTGGAAGGTTTGGAGACAAAGCCAGAGATGCAAGATTACATTGGTTTGGACATGTGCTGAGGAGGGATGCAGAGTATATTGAGAAAAAGATGCTAAGGATGAAGCTGCCAGGTAACAGGAAAAGAGGAAGGCCTAAAATAAGGTTTATGGATGTGGTGAGAGAGGACATGCAGGTGGTTGGTGTGACAGTGCAAGATGCAGAGGACAGGAGGAAATGGAAACAGTTGATCTGCTGTGGTGACCCCTAACGGGAGCAGCCAAAAGAAGAAGAAGAAGAAGAAGTGAACTCTTTTGTGCCTAGTTTGGTTGTTATTTATAGTTTTTATTTTTAAAATAGGTTTTTGTGCAAATGAGTTATGAGTATGTGCGCTGTCTGTGAATGAGCATAGCTATGCATGATTTATAGGGGCTACTTACATTAAAGCCCGATGAATAAGCTTAAGGAAATTAACTCATAATAAAAAGTACTTGGAATTCATAGCTAAAGTCTATCTACTTGTCAATTGACATAGATGCTTGCTCACCCTGTAAAATTATTTCAGTTCTCCTTGCTCTGCTTTGATCCCTTGTTCTGTATCAGTTGTTGTTGTGTCTTTCGGCTTTTCCCGGTTAGGGGTTGCCACAGCGGAACTCCAGTCCGCTAATGATTGGCAGTAGATTTTTACATGCCAAGTTGCCGGCTCTGAGGCACAACCTTCAATGAAGGTACGCCCATTCACTCATGTCTCCACACAGAAGACACTCTGAGAATCAAACAGGACAACTTTTTACTGTGAGGCGACAACGCTACCACAGCACCACCACCGCAGTTCTGTATCAGTAATACTCCTTAAATGGCACAGTCTCTCTCACACACACACACACACACACACACACACACACACACACACACACACACACACACACACACACACACACACACACACACGCACATTCAAGTATTTTGCTTTCAGATATTTTCAGATGCCGTAATTCCACAAAGGATGCATAAACCTCTAATATGGCAAAACATTTTCAATGACATAATGCTGTAAAACTTTATTAGTATGACAGAAAAAAAAAACTATTCCACATATGATTGAAGTGCCCTTCTGAAATGTATTCTGCCTCTGGTAGATGTCAGTTTCATGAATTGTGCTTTCATAGAAACAATGCATTTTTCACCTGAATTTTGAATTAACATTTTTCATCTGAATTTTGAATTAAAGTGCTGTTTTAGGACTGCTAGTCATGAATGCCTCTCATTTTGATTAATTTAAATTTTGTGTTAAGACTGCTGGGTGAAGGCTTTCTGATGTAGTATTATTAAAATGTAACCTCCCTGCATTTTGCACATTTCCAAGTCTAATGTTATTGTAGCATGATTACAACAAGATTGTGCACTGTTTACTTTTTCTTACATTTATTAATTACTAGATGAAACCACATAAAGGTACTGTAGCTAGGTGTTTTAAATGAGTCTATATCATTTTATCAAAGGTTCATTACCGTGAACCTTTCTTCCTCAAACCTTATACAGCGAATGTTCAGTTCAACAATACTTTCCCAGAGAAAATAACATTTTGCCCAGTATCAGAAATGTGCCCTTTTCCCCCACCGTAGTGCAATCTCAGTTAGTGTGGAAGGATTATATGAGGTGAAAGAAAAACATAGTTATGAAAAGTTGCAGCTAATAAAAGAGGGAGCAAACACTGTGGCTGTTATGGGACAGGGATAAAATAGTAATAGGAAATCTGTCGGGTCTTGCAGTTATATGGATTTGAATGAAAGGTGTTACAACTGTTATGTTAAGAGCATAAACACATATTAAAAAGAAACTGTTGAATGGAAGACCAAGTGAAAGAATTTAGATTAGGAGGGGAGGCTGGCAAGAATTTTCAATAAGCATTGTGTTATTTATTATTTAATGAATGCAACATCAAGGCAAATGGAAAAGGACTTCAGGCAATGAAGTTGTTCTATTGACAACGAACAGGAGACTGCAGTTATGGTTGATTAATAATATGCTGCATTATTAACTGCAAAAAATAAAATTTGGAGGAAATATGTCACAGGAGTAAATAGGCACATTGCTAGGAAGAATATTATTAACTCTGAAAATGGAAAAACAAGAGGAATAGAAGAGTCATTAGATTAAGTGGGGTACATTTTCAGTAACACAATCATCAGGACAAAGTATTAGAGCTTCAGAGAGAAAAAAAAATTGAGGAGCAATGGGAAACTATTGTGGCAGAAAGTAAGGAAATAGGGTTATGGAAGACTTTTAAATCGTCTTTTAAAAATGTGACTATATACCTAGTTTTAGGAAAGTTGAGTTGTATGTTTAACATGTTTTTGTTCATCTGTAAAAAAATAGGGTAACTTGTTGCTCATGATTTTTTTAATAACGTGGAGATTAAGGTTAAATACAGTCAAGAAAGTTATCTTTATGTTGAAGAAGAAAATAGGGGATTAAGGTTGATTAACCAAAAAGCACATACAACTTTGAATCTTTTCTGTATATTAATAAAAATGAATGACGAGTCGCAGAATTTGATAGTTACGTTTGTGAATAATAAATGTAAGGAATTCTGATATAGAATGAAGACAGGAAAAAAGAACAAAAACTATAGTAAACAAATAACATTTTAAAACACGATATTGCAAAGAATGCAAGGGATGGTATGAAAAATAATGACATTGTTTTATTATATGGAACTATGCAGATATTTGAATGATGAAGTAAAAAATGCAATAAGAATGGATGCTGAGTTCTAATATGTTTTTCCCAAGCATTGATTTTGCATGGAGACTAACTTTAGACAAACTTTTAGTTAAGGGTCAAGTCGCACATAATGTAACATTGAAATATGTGTGTCATGATTTTGAGGAGGTAGAAACCTCAGAACATGTAGTCTTGAAATGAGGAAGAATTCAAAAGATGTTGCAATGGATTTTTTTTAAAGCTATGGCATGCAGTTTATATCATGTCAAGCTGAATATGATATAATATTATTATTATAATAGAGATATGACAAAATAAGATGTGGAAAAAATGGATGTCAACATTTTTGGAGTA
>NC_056737.1:1223758935-1223814813 GCF_019279795.1 Protopterus annectens
ATCTTGGACCGAACCACAAAAGGAGGGGGAGTATCAATATTCGTCAAAGATACCCACACCTCCAGATTGGTGGCACAGCACGAAGCATCAGAGACTATCCATGTGCAACTGACTGTGGGTAAAACTGCCTTTCAGTTTATAGCCTGCTACAGACCACCCTCTCAAACACAGGAACCCCACTTGGCCTTCCTGAGAATACTGGAAAATATGAAGGTCTCTCCAAACACCATTTTATTGGGCGACTTCAACTACCCAAACATAGACTGGGAGCATTACTCTAGCTCCAACACCCTAGCCCAAAGGTTCCTAGAATTTATAAACTCAAATGCTATGGAACAACTTGTTACCAGTCCCACGAGAGGGGAAAACATACTGGACCTGATCATCACCAGCATGGGGACACTATGCTCCAGACCAGAAGTGTATCCCTCACTGGTAAGATCAGACCATAAACTAATCTCACTGGATATTCACATCCCGACCCCACCCCCTGCCCAGAAAACCACAGTGAAAAACTTCTCTAAAGCAAATTTCACATGCCTCAAAACCAAGGCGAAATCCTTCAAAGCCCCTGGGCCTGTGGAAAATACGTCCCAGACCGCAGAATCCTTTATAAACGCATTCTATGAACACCTTCAGGAATGCATGGATCATGCAATCCCAAATAAAACCAAGACCCAATCCTCCAAAGGCAGACGTCCTGTCTGGTGGACCCCAGCCATAAACAAACTATACAATAGAAGGAGGAAGCTACTACATGACAGAGCAAAATCCCAAAAAGGGAAGGCATCTCTGATCAGTATTAGCAAAAAACTACGGGCACTCATAAAATCGTCTAAGGCCAGCTTCGAGAGAAAAATTGCACAGGACACTAAGGATAATCACAAGGCTTTCTTTAGTTATGTTAGGAACCTGGGTGGGAATTCCCAGATATGCTCAGAATTAGTCCAAAATGACAAAAAAATACACCGAGCCCACAGACAATATCAACATCCTAGCTGACAGGTTCAGTGCAAACTTCTCCCCCCTCTCCCCACCAAAAGGACAAATATCTATCCCAACAGAGTGCTGCCCCCCTGACATCTCAGATGCTCAGGTAAGAGCCGCCTTCTCCAAAGCAAAAAACACAGCATCAATGGGACCAGATGGTGTCCGGGCTTCGTCCTACATGAACTCCAAGAAGAGCTAAACCCAAACATAAAACTACTGTTCAGTCTTAGCCTTACTACAGGATATGTACCCAAAGAGTGGCGTACAGCAACAGTGGTCCCTCTCCACAAAGGTGGTGCCTCAACGGATCCTGGAAACTATCGCCCCATAAGCCTGACTAGCTTGGTCTGCAAAGCTATGGAAAGGATCATCATGGACCTCATAAATAAAGATATTGGGGACCTACAGACACTGGATCCTACCCAGTTTGGCTTTGTTAAGGGCAGATCCTGCCTCTTAAACCTGGTCGATTTCTTTGAAACAGTCACCAAGGCCATTGACGAGGGGAAGGTGGTCCACACAGCCTACCTGGACCTCGCAAAAGCCTTCGATACAATACTCCACTCGGGCATTATAGATAAGCTCACCAGCTTAAATATAAACCCCTATGTCACTAGATGGGTTGCAAACTGGCTCAAGGACAGAACCCACATGGTTAGAATTGCTGGAGCCATGTCAGACTCCAAACCAGTTACAAGTGGCGTCCCACAAGGCTCAGTCCTGGGACCTCTCTTGTTCGGTATATATTTCTCGGCGGTACAGGCCAACATGGAAGGACTGTGGCTGACCAAGTTCGCAGATGACTGCAAACTGGGCGCCATAATCAACTCTCCAGCCGACACAAGCATCCTCCAAAAGGGCCTCATAGAAACAGACAACTGGTGCCAGAGCCATGGCTTCAAGCTAAACGCCAAAAAGTGTATAGTCATCCCCTTTGGCAAAAACAAAGTGCCCACAAATTACCACATAGGTGGCAATCCATTAAGTACAGAAGAAGTCATTAGGGACCTGGGGACCCAAGTTGATAGCATTCTCTCATTTGACAACCACGTGGCCAAAGTGGTTAGAAAAACATTTTATATAGCCCACCTAATCATGAAGGGATTCACATCTAGATCAGGGGAGGTCATCGTACCTCTTTACTCATCCCTGATCAGGCCCATAATTGAGTACAATGCCCCTTTTGGGATGTACCTTTCCAGACACCTGCAGCAACTGGAAAGACCCCAAAAGTACCTCACCAAGAGGATCAAAGGGCTCAAACAGATGCCATATGCTGCCCGGTTAAAGAAACTCCAGCTCTACTCAGTAACATACCGCCTGCTCAGAGGCGATCTGTGCCTGACATATAAAGCCATGTCCAACCCGGAATTAATGGACATGCTGCACCTCAGAAAATCCAAATCCCATCGAGCTACGCGCTCGAGAGACTTGAACCTCAGCACTGAAATAAATAGGACATGCTGGAGGGACAGATTCATAACCCAGAGGCTCCCTTCACTCTGGAATAAAATCCCAGTCCAGGTTAGGCAGAGTCCCACATTGACTCTCTTCAAGAGGAATCTTGATGAGTGGATGGAAGATCGTAGGTTTACCCCGGCTATCACTTCTGTGTCACTGTTAGACAGAGGCACAGTATACTAACCTCAAAAAAAGGCATAGCAAAATTAATTTAAAATGGGTGGCGAATGCCAAACACACTCTGGCTAGGCTTATAAATGCCCTAGGGCAGATAGCCTAGTATGAACCTATGAACCTATGAACCTAATGGGTGAACAGATATTTATCACAAGGGAGCCAAGCAGGTCATCCAGAGTTTATGGGTGAACAGATATTTAGCACAAGGGAGCCACTCAGGTCATCCAGAGTTTATGGGTGAACAGATATTTGGCACAAGGGAGCCAATCAGGTCATCCAGAGTTTATGGGTGAACAGATATTTAGCAGAAGGGAGCCAAGCAGGTTATGCAGAGTTTAACGGTGAACAGATATTTGGCACAAGGGAGCCAAGCAGGTCATCCAGAGTTTATGGGTGAACAGATATTTGGCACAAGGGAGCCACTCAGGTCATCCAGAGTTTATGGGTGAACAGATATTTGGCACAAGGGAGCCAATCAGGTCATCCAGAGTTTATGGGTGAACAGATATTTAGCAGAAGGGAGCCAAGCAGGTTATGCAGAGTTTAACGGTGAACAGATATTTAGCACAAGGGAGCCAAGCAGGTCATCCAGAGTTTATGGGTGAACAGATATTTAGCAGAAGGGAGCCAAGAAGGTCATCCAGAGTTTATGGGTGAACAGATATTTGGCACAAGGGAGCCAAGCAGGTCATCCAGAGTTTATGGGTGAACAGATCTTTAGCACTAGGGAGCCAAGCAGGTCATCCAGAGTTTATGGGTGAACAGATATGTGGCACAAGGGAGCCAAGAAGGTCATCCAGAGTTTATGGGTGAACAGATATTTAGCACAAGGGAGCCAAGCAGGTCATCCAGAGTTTATGGGTGAACAGATATTTTGCACAACAGAGCCAAGCAGGTCATCCAGAGTTTATGGGTGAACAGATATTTGGCACAAGGGAGCCAATCAGGTCATCCATAGTTTATGGGTGAACAGATATTTAGCACAAGGGTGCCAAGCAGGTCATCCAGAGTTTAAGGGTGAACAGATATTTGACACAAGGGAGCCAAGAAGGTCATCCAGAGTTTATGGGTGAACAGATATTTACCACAAGGGAGCCAAGCAGGTCATCCAGAGTTTATGGGTGAACAGATATTTGGCACAAGGGAGCCAATCAGATCATCCAGAGTTTATGGGTGAACAGATATTTAGCAAATGGTTGCCAAGCAGGTCATCCAGAGTTTAAGTGTGAACAGATATTTGGCACAAGGGAGCCAAGAAGGTCATCCAGAGTTTATGGGTAAACAGATATTTGGCACAAGAGAGCCAAGCAGGTCATCCAGAGTTCATGGGTGAACAGATATTTAGCAAAACGGAGCCACGCAGGTCATCCAGAGTTTAAGGGTGAAGAGATATTTAAAACAAGGGTGCCAAGCAGGTCATCCAGAGTTTAAGGGTGAACAGATATTTAGCACAAGGGAGCCACGCAGGTCATCCAGAGTTTATGGGTGAACAGATATTTAGCACAAGGGAGCCAAGCAGGTCATCCAGAGTTTAAGGGTGAACAGATATTTGGCACAAGGGAGCCAAGAAGGTCATCCAGGGTTTATGGGTAAACAGATATTTGGCACAAGGGAGCCAAGCAGGTCATCCAGAGTTTACAGGTGAACAGATATTTGGCACAAGGGAGCCAAACAGGTCATCCGGAGTTTATGGGTGAACAGATATTTGGCACGAGGGAGCCAAGCAGGTCATCCAGAGTGTATGGGTGAACAGATATTTGGCACAAGGGAGCCAAACAGGTCATCCGGAGTTTATGTGTGAACAGATATTTAGCACAAGGGAGCCAAGCAGATCTTCCAGAGTTTATGGGTGAACAGATATTTGGCACAAGGGAGCCAATCAGATCATCCAGAGTTTATGGGTGAACAGATGTTTAGCACATGGGAGCCAAGCAGGTCATCCAGAGTTTAAGGGTGAACAGATATTTGGCATAAGGGAGTCAAGAAGGTCATCCAGAGTTTATGGGTGAACAGATATTTGGCACAATGGAACCAAGCAGGTCATCCAGAGTTTATGGGTGATCAGATCTTTAGCACATTGGAGCCAAACAGGTCATCCAGAATTTATGGGTGAACCGATATTTGACACAAGGAAGCCAAGCAGGTCTTCCAGAGTTTATGGGTGAACAGATATTTGGCACAAGGGAGCCAATCAGATCATCCAGAGTTTATGGGTGAACAGATGTTTAGCACATGGGAGCCAAGCAGGTCATCCAGAGTTTAAGGGTGAACAGATATTTGGCATAAGGGAGCCAAGAAGGTCATCCAGAGTTTATGGGTGAACAGATATTTGGCACAATGGAACCAAGCAGGTCATCCAGAGTTTATGGGTGAACAGATATTTAGCACAAGGGAGCCAAGCAGGTCATTCAGAGTTTAAGGGTGAACAGATATTTGGCACAAGGGAGCCAATCAGGTCATCCAGAGTTTATGGTTGAACGGATATTTGGCACATGCACTGTGACTGCACTGATAATATTGGATGATGCTCACTGAAGGGAAAAGCCATCTTCATCATCATCACAGTGGCATTATCTAAAGATCCTCCAATATCATCTGAAATTTAAGGATTAAAATGAGAAATTGGTTCATGCCAGGTAAATAATGAAAGATTCCTAGATTTTATGTGTGTCTGTGTGCACTTTTGTGTTTGTGTGTGTGTGTGTGTGTGTGTGTGTGTGTGTGTGTGTGTGTGTGTGTGTGTGTGTGTGTGTTTTCTGCATTTTTACTATAAGGGAAAGACCTCTGTAGCTCCTTATGTTGTAATATGTGCACTTAAGTACTACTAAAAAATCACTGTGTTTATATTCACTCTCATTTGGACTGATGGTGTATTTTACACTCATTATGCATGCAATATGCAATCTTTTTAAAGTTTTACATGCCATTTACAGACTTGCATATGAAGTGAGTTCCTGGACCAAATGTTCTACATAACCTGGGTTACAATACCTTTTCCAAAGTGAACTCTGGTAGAAATGACTAACACTGCGTATCATGTTCCAACTCTGTCAAAACCAACCTGTCTGCATCGGACAAAGTATTTAAATATGTTAGTGAGTGGAGTAACATGATTTTTCATGGTTTAAAAGCTTCTGTATTTAACTAAATGTCAGTTGCATGAGCAAAACACCTGAAAGGCTTGTCTGTTAGAGATATAAATTTCACTTGTTAAGCTGTTAGCCTTTAGGAACAGTTTTCAAGATACTATTTGAATATGCTCTTACTATAGCTCCTTCAGCATCTTCAGTAGTATTGTTTGTCTTATGGGAAGTACAAAGTAAACTCAAGTAAAAAGTTTAAAGGAAATGTTCAACGAAAATATTTAAATGAAAAGTTTCTTTACTATATATCTTACGAAGGATAGAAATAATTGAAAGTATTGTAACGGTTTATATAGAAAGAAGGTAAAATTATAATCTCTTCTGTAATACATGAGCACGGGGCAGCTATTCACAGAGAATGGAAGAAAATGGAGGCAGATTGTGGAATTGTATAAAGCAAAAGTTATAGATCCAATGAGCAGTGATGCAGTAGAATGTGAGGCATAATAGCTTGAAATTATTTTATGTGAAGCATGCTGTTAAGTATGATACCTTAAAATGATCTTTTACACACACACACACAGACACACACAGGCACACACGCACACACGCACACACACACACACACACACACACACACACACACACACACACACACACACACACACACACACTCACATACATGCATGCACGCATGCACACAGACACAAAGACACACACAGACACAAACACATATGCACACAGAGAAACACACATACATACACACACACATGTACAACCACACAAAACACACGCACACACAAACATACACACACACACACACACACACACACCCACACACATACACACACACGAGTGTGCATGCGTTCAACCACACATGCAGTATATACATACTCAAACATACACTCACACACAAACATGCACTCATATGCAATGCACTTGCTTGCACATGCATACAGGCACACATATGTGAGCACACACACACACACGAGCAAGCACACATATACACATACTCTCACACACACACACACACACACACACACACACACACACACACACACACACACACACCTTCATACGAATGTGCAAGCACAAACATGCACAGACACACACACAAGCATGCACACATATGTATGCACACACACACACACACACACACACACACACACACACACACACACACACACACACACACACACACACACAGTGGAATGTTACACATGCTAATCTTGTGAGTAAGTCATGTGGGCAGAAAAGGAATACTTTTTTCTAGTAGAAATGCACTTTGAAGTATGTATCATCTTTTACTGCAGACAATTTTCTTAATTAATTCTCTCCTTGGCTACTAGTTCTGCTTAATACCATTAACAGTCATAAATACCATTTAAAAAAAGGACTTAGTTTTGTCTGCAGATGTTATGGTTTAGCCTCTGGTATCTGCTGTGAATGTGATAAAAAAATTATGACTGCTAACAAAAATAACCACAATATTATGAAAGCCTGACCAACTGCTATAGGAATGAAAACATCTAACGTTGGTAACTGTTGACGAATAACATGGTAACAATATCTGTAAGTCAGTTACGGCACTCATATTATAAAAAATGCAAGTAAAAAAGGATTGTTGTGCAAAAGGAAAGTAAACTCTTCTTAAAATAAAAAGTATCTGTGGATCTGTAATGCATCCTTATATATCCTAGCAGAATATTCATGTTACTAAAAGTGTTGATTAGCTACTGAAATTTTACACTGATATTTCAGCTTCAGTCTTTTTTCACTATCTCCAACACAAACAAAACTCCATGTAATTTGATGATGTCCTTAATTACCGTATGGTCTTCTCATCCCAGAGCTATGCTGCATTTTTCACTATAAGAAATGTCTACAACAAATTACATTGTTGTGGATAAAAACGATAATGTCCACACAGACTGATTGTATTCTCTCAACAATGGTTGTTTTAAAGAAGCAATATTTCAGAATTAAGTCTATGATCTATTTCGTGTGGCTGAAAGTTTAATGATAACTGCTATTTAGAAAATTGACTTGTGAAAAAGAGCTATACAGTGTCAGATTATTGTTTTGACTCCCAGAACATTGTGTTTTTTCCAGATGAGATTATTCCCTGAACATTCGTAAAAACTCATATATTTCATGTTTCCATTTGACAAATTTGATAATAGGATTCCAGAACAAAATAAAACATTACAGCTTTATTGAACTTTTTCCAAATGGAAAAAGTTCTGAAGCAACACAGTGCAAAGTAAGATATACGATAAACATAAGAGCACACAACAAGGAATAATGTTAATTTTGTTTCACCAAATGGTTAACAATTATATGTTATTTTATATAGTTCTTCTAGGCATTTCACTTTCAGGAACCTAAAATACATACTATATTCTGAATTAAGAATCCTATCAGGAAACATTTGACGTTTTCTACACAGCAAAGATGGGCATATGAAAAGCAGTTCTAGAATATTTAATGAATGACACAGTCAGCTTTATAAATAACTAAACACACTGTATAAGAAACACAAATCTATAGAGACTGGTGACATAAATAGTCATGAAATGAAAAGTTTCTGATTTGTATTGAAGTAAAAAACTACTTAGAGAAAGGCCACCAGGCCAGACTAAATAATCCTCGACTTAACGTCCAATTCTGAATCACATATTAGCTGCAGAGATTTTAATGTAAATATGCCATTACACTGTCATTACAGCGATCAGGCGGCATGCCTCACAGGTCACATCTCAGCCACTGTTAATTTTGCAGGCAAAAGCTTTTTTTCTCTTGAAATGTTAATAACTTTCTATTAGTTAATGTAGCGTGACTAAAATTCAGATTAGATATAATTCATTTTAATATCTGTGACTAGCTATCTTGATCATTTAGCAATGGTTTCCAGCTGAATACAAGATGCTAAATTGGACTCATTTACATAGACCTGTTAAATCTTTCTCCATCCTAAAATGCAACCTTCTTCAAATTAATTTGGATTTTTTTTAAGTTATAATACGATAGTGGAAAAATATGCCTTTAAGGGTTTTCTATTCCTGCTTTGCATGAGAATATTATATTTTCTTTGTAAAGTACAACATATAAATGGACTCAGGCATGCTAAACCATGACATGATTAAAGGCTGTAGTATTTATACTGTGTTGTAAATAAATATACTTGTAAAGACATATGTGAATTTGTGAAATAACTGAAAGAATATCTATTTCTATATAAAAATGAAAAAACATTCACCAATAAAATGCAGTTGTAGTACAAAATGTAATATAATTCCTTTTATCTTTCAAAGTAATATTATTTTTCCTTCATAATTCTCATGTGAATGAATGTATACTCTATGAATGGATAACTAACATACTTGGCAGCTATTGCTACTCAAGTCCTTTTGTTTTGCTTTACAGGAAATATCAAAAAGTTATTTGAAGTAGGAATTATGTGCAGTAATGCATAATATTGGGTATTATCACATCTATAGCTATTTTTTATTACCATCACCGTGATCACAGTTATAACCCCTTACACTTTGAGTCATGTGGTGTCACAACTTCAAGTGCTTATAAATGCAGACTGTCATCTCCTGCATTATTAAAGGTTCATAAGGTATAGTAAGAATGCAGTGTGGCTTATGTGTATGCATTTCTGAGCTCTTGAACCTATGGCCTCCAGTTATCAGCTATCAAACTGGAAGAATGAAGACACATGGTGAACTTTTTGTTTTCAATATTCACTATGGTTCTCTTGAAAAAAAAAACAGAATGGCAGATAAAATAAAATATTAGAGTAGTCCGCATTGCTTATTCACAGCTGCACCTATAAGCATATTATCACTTCCTGTCCATAAGTGCAATAGTGTAGTGATTAGCATGTACACCTTGTATATCGTCAGTCATGGTTCTAGCCTCACCAAAGCCTTTAGAAAGTCGTGTGTCTTAAAGTCTTTGGTTGTATTCATCATTTTACACTTGCTCAAAGCTGTATTAAAGAAATGTGCTTCATTAAAAATGTTTTTTTTTTTTTATCACAATGGATATGTTAAAACTCGAAAATGACACCACTGATCTAGATGCTTTAGTGAAAATTACAATTCCCAGATAATGAATGATTTGTCAAGGCTTGGAAATTTTAAAGAAAAAAAGTAGCAGGCATACTTAAAAAACTATAATGGTTAGTAATTTTAATGTAAAAAGTTATATTGTACCAGTATGAGATGACTGAGAAAGTACATTTACAAGAACATTTGTCTAGACAGTCTTGCAGTCTTGCATCCTCAGGAAAAAAATCAAACCATTTTTAATGAATTCAGCATATTTAAACAAATAATCTACAATGAGTGATATGTAATTCTAACTTAAATGAGCTTCTCTAAACATCACTGAATTACATTTCCACATGCCAAGTGCCTGAGACAGAAAACACTAAGGAACAAAATGACAGCTGCTTTTTCCCTTAGGAAATCACTACCCTTGTGATTTTTACTGGACTATGTTCACGCATTGAATACCGATTACAGTGAACACCTTATAATCAAATGTTAAACAGCAAAACTTTAAATTACCAAAAATGCTTAACATTGTAAAATAATTAATCAAATGGCCATAGTTGTCCAACAACTAGGAAGTACCGCTATGCATAGGGTAAGAGAAGGAAACCTTTTATATTTACCTATTCCCCACTGTAGTGCAATCTCAGAGTTGGTGTGTTTGTGATGTTGGCCAACTATGGCCATTCAATGAATAATTTTATGATGTTAAGCAGTTTTAGTACTTTAAGGTTTCACACTTTCATGTTCGATTAAAAGGTGCTCGCTGTAATCTGTATTCAATGCATGAACACAGACCTGATTTTTACATGTGTGCAAGCAGTGATTATTTTGTCTGGGAAGATTTCTATCTTTTTCTGTTTGTTGACATGAAGACATGTTTTAAAACCTCCCAAAGCACCCCAACAGTGCAGGGCACCCCAACAGTGCAGGGCTATAATACTTTCCACACATTTAAACCAGATAATGCACAAGAAGGGACAAAAGATGGAGGTGCTTAATTTACATCAAAAACAAGCACAGCTCAAGGATGGTCAAACAGTATGATGCTCGGGAACCTTTTGATGTCCAAGTTACCATCATTAAAGTCACTTACCATATCATTGCAAGTTTCAGGTCCTCCTCTATGACCCAGGAAACCTATAACACATACACAAATGTACTGGAGATAGTCCTCATTCAACACAATACCATATTCATGGCAACTTTAACTACCCCACTACAAACTGGGAATCATACATGACCACATAACTGCAGGCTCAGAGATCTCTGGGCTTTGTACATACAAACACCCAAAGCCAGGTAGTCTGTATGCCCACTAGCAGTGTTAACAACCTTGATCTGGTCCTCAATAACATGAAAGAGCATTGCCAGCCCCACCCCACCCCAATATCCTCCATATTCAGTTCAGACAATAAAGCTGTCTCCTTTGAAATTAAAATAAAACCTGTGAACCCAGCTAACCCTGGAACTTTTAGAAATTATTCTATGGCAAGCCTCCTGCTATTAAGTTGCACATTTTCAAAATTCTAAGCTCCCCAAACTCTAAGAAAACAGCTATCTATGCAGAATTATTTAAGGAAACTATCTATAATCATGTTAATGGTTTAATAGACACAGCTGTACCTAGTTAAATTAATCACAGGAAAAATGCCAAAAGCAAGCCACCCTGGTGGTATTCCTATATCAATGGGTTGCATAACAAAAGAAAGAAAATCATGGCAAAATCAGGAAGTGGAATTCCCAGCAAGGTAAAAACAACTTCATGAGTCCAAACAAGCAATTTACAGGAACAATCAAGCCTACCAAAGCAAAATCTGAGGGAAAAATATCATCACAGGCCAAAGACAATCACAAGGCATTCTTCAGCTATGTCCGCAATCTCAAAGGCACTACACAACAGTGTGCTGATCTGATTGTAAAAGAGCCATCTATACTGAGCCATAAGATACAGCAAATCTACTGTCCAAAAAATATAGCTTCAATTTTACCCATCCCAACCCTTACAGACCCCTACATGAAATACCCTCAGCTATAGCTCCCCCAACTATCAGTAGGAAATATGTCCTCAATGCATTCTCCAAAGCCAAGAACACTGCATCAGTGGTCCCCAATATTATACCAGGATGCCTCCTTAATAACATGAAATATACCCTATCAGGACCACTAGAATCACTTTAACCATAGCTTCTAAACATACGTCATGCCAAATGAACTGAGGAGTGCAACTATTACTCTGTTCATCAGGGTAGGCCATCCATGCAACTGAGGAACTACAGACTCATAAATCTGTAGTTATGGAAAGAATTCTCATGGACATGATAAACAATGACATAAAAAAATCTTTAGACACTGGATCAAACCCAGTCCAGCTTCACCAAGGGCAGCTCATGAATACGCAACATGAATTGAGGAGGTGGTCAGGTCAACAAAGCAATAAATGATGGCAAAATAGTTCATACCACCTACCTCAACCTGACCAAAGCATTTGATACCATACCCCACTTGGCCATTGTAGACATTCTAGACAAACTTATGAAATTAGGTAAAAACCTCAATAAACCCTATATTATGAAATTATGCAGGCATCCTTGCTCAAGATAGGATGCAAGAAGTTAAGATAGGTGCACCTACCTCTACAAAAATCCCAGCCACAAGTGGAGTTCTTCAAGACTCAGTGCTGGGGCTGCTCCTTTTTGGCATCTACTTCTCTGAAGTCAAGGCCAACATCAAGTGCCTCTAACTGACCAAGTCTGCAAAAGACTACAGACTAGGAACAGTCAGACAATCCCTAAAATACACAATAGTTTCATTGGTTCATAGTTCTGTACTAGGCTAATAACCACAAGGCACTTTTTATTCATTCCAAATATCTGGCAGGTTCTGGTGCACTTGATAAGTGTAAGCAAGGGCTTGGGAGATGAAACATTTACAAGCATGGGGTCGGAGATGAACAATTACCAGACTGCCTCTGTCCATTAGACGCAGGTGCTAAACAGGGATGAAATTCCTTTTCCTCATTCAGTTGTCCAAGTTACAGTTGAATTGGGTCAGGGAAGTACTCTACTCTACTCCATATGGATAGAAAGCCTGTTCCAGAGAAGGTAGTTTCCAGGATACATACCTGTCTTTCCAGCATGTCCTATTTACAGTACATCACAGGCAAGGTTTTAGTCTTTAGAATGGGTAATTATGGAGCTGCTTGTTTGCAGATATGCAGGAGGTCCATCAGGGTGAGGTCTGACAATGCTTTGTATGCCAGGCATATATTTCCCCTCAACACCCTGTAGGAGAAAGAATACAGGGATAGGGCCTTCAGGTGGTCTGTGCAGGACATGTTACTTTTATCCTGTATTCTTTTAGTAAGGAACCTTTGTGGACATTCCAGTTGTTGGATGTGTCTGATTAGGTACATACAAAAGGAGGCATTGTACTGAATAACAGGTCTGATAAATGATGAATACAGTGGAACAATGACCTCCTTGGACCTAGATGACATACCTTTGTTTACAAGTTGCACAACATAAAATGATTTCCTACCTAATGTAGACACATGATGGTCAAAGTTTAGATTACTGCCTATGTGTGCCCCCAAATACTAGACAACTTAGGGATGTGCTATAAATATGATAGTTACCAGGGGTGGATGACTTCCTAAAGGATATTATTATGCATTTCTTAGCATTTGGTTTTAGTCTATTGCTCTGACAGCAGTTATTTGTCTGTGTCAGCCCTTCCTGGAGAACATTTGTGTCAGTGTGAGAGTCCATGACAGCTCCTAATTTGCAATAATCTGAAAAATTGACATTGGGCTTGACTTCAGACAAGTAAATGCCAAAAATTAGTGGTCCCAAGATTGATCCCTGAGGGAATCCACTTGTGTCTGGACTCTTTGTAGAGGGACACTCCCCAGTTCTAACATCCTGGTCCTGTCTGAAAGCCAGCGAGCTATCCATTGGGTGACATATGGATTTATACCTAACCTCTTGAGGTTGTCAACAATGCCTGAGTAGGGTATTGTGTCAAATGCCTTGGCCATGTAAGGCAGGCAGTCTGAACAACTTTGCTCTCATCCATTACTTTGGTCACCTTTTCAAAGAAATCTGCAGGGTTGATTAGGCATGGCCTGCCCTTGACTAAACCAAACTGGGTTGGGTCCAGTGTCTGGAGGTTTCCTGTGTCATTACTTATCATTTCCATGATGATGTTTCCCATGGCATTGCATATAAGACCAATGAGACTTATAGGTCTGTATTTACCAGGGTCTCTAGATGGCCCAGCTTTGTGCAGAGGGATGACTGTTGCTGTTCTGTGTTCATGAGTTACAAAGTCTGTTTCAAGGTTACAGTTAAATAGCAATTCCAGAGGGTCCAGATCATGTTTCATACTACTTAGAAGACATTATGGGATTCTGACTGGGCCTACTGATGCAAAGCTCTTGGCCTTAGAAAGGGCATTAAGCACCTGTCCCCTATTGATAGTATGGGGAGTTCTATTTGATAGTATTTCCTGAGGGGAGTTTGAGGGGGTGAGAGGGATAAAGTTGGAGCTGATTTTCTCGGCCAGTGGGTTTTCTATATCTTATTGCTCAGGATACGTGACTTCACTAACACTTCCCTTTGTACACAATTTTGTATTGCCTTTGAGGATTTGGACATAGCTAAAGATTGCCTTGTGGTTGTCCTTGGCCTGGGAGGCTAAATTTACTTCCAATGTGGCTTTGACAGACTTTATTTGTCCTCTGAAATGTTTGTTTACATTGATGAGAGTGCTTTTAAACTACTGGGTGCTACACCTCCTCATTTTGCAACTATTTTCTTCCTCCTGTTATGCAGCCTACTGATGTTGTGATTCCACCAAGGTGCCTTGTTTTTTGAGCTAGTTCTGTGCTTCTTCCTGATGGGTACAGCTGCTTTTATCCAGCTATTAGCATGCATGTACAGGATTTCTGTGAACAGTTCTCTGTAGGCAGAAGTTTTCACAGGGTTTATGGGGGCTTGAAATTTTGTCAGGTTATCACTAAATAGTAGGAAGTTAGTCTTAGAGTCATCATCATCATCATCATCATCATAAGCCCCCTTTTTTCTTTTTTTTCTACATGGGATCAGGGTATCATGTTAACTGTCGCCGACTCTCTCATTTCAGTGCCACACTCCTGCCTTCTTCATCACTCATGCCTGACTGTCGCAGATCTTCTTTCACACAATCTATCCACCTCTTTGCTGGATATCCTTGCTTCCTCTTACCTTCTTCTTCTCTGTCCCAAATATTCCTCATCAGATTGTCTTCTGCTTTTCTACACGTGTCCAAACTGGGGCTATATTATAACATCGAAGTTCGTCAACATCGAATGTTATAATATCGAACCCTAAACACCGAAACCGAAAACATTGAAGAGTCAGAATAGCGAATTATTTCCCAGGGAAAAAATTTGCTATTCCAAGAAACATACACACAACACAAACACACACAAAAAACAACAATCCACACACATACACTTAAAATCCTACACCTAAACCTAAACTAAACTTTACATACACTACTAGCTATCCACGTACCTTAACCCAACCCTAACCTTAAGGTCCGTCACTATCGCACACTCACCTCACCCGCGCCCTAACCCTAATTCACCTAACCCACCCCCTAACCATAACCTACACACAACAGCACACTTACCTGACCCGTGCCCTAACCCTAACTCACCTAACCTGTCCCCTAACCCTAACCTAAACACAATCGCACACTTACCTGAAACTGACCCGTAACGTTCCAACATATCAAAAGCTGAAAACAGCGAAACCACAGCAACGGCCCACTGAATTCTTTCCCTGGGAAAGAATTCGGTGTCCTGCACTTTCGCTGTTTTCAGCGTTTGACATTACTGGTTCGATATTATAACATTCAAACTTTATAAAATTTAATGTTATAATATAGACCCATCCAAACCACCATAATCTGTTCTCTTTGATCTTTTCTGCAATTGGAGCTACTTTGGCTTTTGCGCTTATGTCCTCATTTCTTCAACTGTCCCACAATGTGCATCCTAAAACCCTTCTCAGGCACTTCATTTCCATCACCTCTAGCTTCTTCAACTTTTCTGCCTTTACTGCCCAGGTTTCTGTACCTTACAGTAGTACTGGTTGCATCACTGTCTTGTACATCTTACTTTTCAGCTACTTGGCCCAGTTGTTCTACACCTCTCTTGTCTCTTCACAGTGCCAGACTACAGTCAAGCTCAACTCTTCTTTCCCCACTGATTCTGCCAAGCCCATTCCTTTGGCTGTGGTT
Source organism: Protopterus annectens (assembly GCF_019279795.1). Lineage (NCBI taxonomy): Eukaryota > Metazoa > Chordata > Ceratodontiformes > Protopteridae > Protopterus > Protopterus annectens. The sequence continues at coordinate 1,223,774,999 of NC_056737.1, forward strand.
TCACTAGATAGTAGGTAGGGACAGTGGGAATTTCATTCATCCATTCATGCGCATCACCAATTAGATGACGAGGCATTTGGCGAACTTAAGATAATCATAGTTACTCCTGCCATTTACCCGCGCTTCATTGAATTTATTCACTTTATCATTCAGAGCACTGGGCAGAAATCACATTGCACCAACATCTGTCTTGGGCCTTCACGATGCTTTGTTTTAATTAAACAGTCAGATTCCCCTGGTCTGCACCAATTCTAAGTCAGCTGCTAGCTGCTGGACAATGATGAACGCTGGTCGGGACTGGCGCCTGCCACAGCTGGGGCGATCCACAGGAAGAGTCCAGCATGCATCCAGAGTTGCCGTTGCTATCTCCCCAGCCCCCCCTGAAGGGGGGAGCACAGTGAGGGGGTGATGCCTCATCCAGCCATGGCACTTGCCAGCCCTGCTTCACATACAAGTTCAATCGACTCAGGCCTTAGAGCCAATCCTTATCATGAAGTTACAGATCTGGCTTGCCAACTTCCCTTATCTACATTGTTCTAACATGCCAGATGCTGTTCACTTTGATGCCTGCTGCTGATATGGGTCGGCCTGGTGCGAGACCTACACCCTCTCCCCTGGATTTTCAAGGGCCAGCAAAGTAACCCCTGAATATTCCAGGATTAGCTGGGGTTCAAGGTTTTATTTTTACTTCAAAGGAGATGATTTTTTTGGTCCGACCTTACCAGAAAAGACATTCCATTAGGGGTGTGCAACATTCTATTAGTGAAGATCAGATCCAGTTTTTTGCACTCCTGGTCAGTGTATTGACAAACTTGTCCAGTGAGTTTGTTTTTACAAAATCCAGGAATCTCTGTGCCTGTACATTAGGTGTTGTATATGATTCTCAATTAATAGTTGGGTAATTAAAGTCGCTCATAAATATGGTATTCAGTTGGATGGTGGCATTTTATGAGTTTCCTGGTGATACAGGGGGACCTATAGCCTGCAAGGAAGTGGTATGGGATTTTGCCTACAGTGATTTGAACATGGAGACCCTTAAGTGCATTGTCCTGTTTGACTAGCCTTGAGGTACATTTATTTTTTATGTAAATTAGGACACCTCCACTTTTAGCCACTGTCTGTGTAGTAATTGGTCTAAATATGTGAAAGTCATCATAGTCTCACACCTCCGATGTGCTCTCCATGGCTTTAAACCATGTCTCAGTGACTGCAGTTACAATAGCAGTACCTAAGGTGGAGAGCTTATAGGGAGTGGAAGTTCTTTTTTTTTGAGACCCCTAGCATTTGGCAGTAACACGTTTAGATTTACTTGGCTTTGCTTTGCTATGTCAGAAATTCTTTCAGTTTGGCATTGCCTAAAAAACACACTATGGGGAGGGTAATTTTTAACTAATATTCAAAAGTCTGGACAGGAGAGGTGTAGACCATCTCTGGCAAAGCAGTGTGATCTGATGACCATCACTTCCATATTGAGAAATATTGTGCCACTTTAGAATAACACCAGAAATTAAGCCAATTAATAAAGTCAGTCATTTTCTGTACATATTGTGGAATCATCGTTGGAGCAAGTGAAATGCTGCCCAGTTCTAGTCTCATACCAGCTTGGGATACATATTCCAAGACCTCCATGATGTCTGTTCTTATATAGTCTAGGAAGGTATGTCTCAGGTGATTTACGCCCACATGGACTATGACTGAATCATGCTAGTACTTATGGTCTAATGACCTGAGTGCATGGGTGATAAACAACTGACCATGAATTTCACCTTATTTAGCCTAGTGAGAGGGAGCTTAGTGGGTCTTACAATGGAGTCTCCAATGACCAGAGTGTTGAATTGTGTGGTGGCTTGCCTTATGTGCTTATACGTAGAGGATCTATGAGATGTGGCTGTATATGTTGATGTGTGTGTCATTTTAAAAGAGTGCATTCAGGGCTGGGGAGGGTATTTGTTATGTGTACTTCATCTAAGAGGTCTTTGGGAATAAGGAAGTTTACTTTTAAGTGCATCAGCATATGTGGGTCTATGTGTATACTTTGAACTGTGTATGATTGGTACAGCGTGTGTACTATTGACACTGAATGACATTAGGAGTGTTTTTATGTGAGAGCTTTGCCTCCAATGACATTGTGTAAATACATCTATCACGTACCATATCAGTTTGTTTAAGAATTAACCGGTTGTCAGTAAACATGATGCAATTTATACATTGCCTCAGGATGCCCATATCCACCAAGCTGGTAACAGAGATAGTGGTAAATACCTTCCAAGAGAGCCTGACACAGAGCAATAACTGGTGCCAGGGCTTTGGTCTAAAACTCAATGCCAAAAAATGCATAGTAGTATCTTCTGGGAAGATGGCCACCACTGGAAACTACCACATTGATAATATACCCCTAAGGGCAGACCTAGTGGTCAGTGATTTAGGAAAGATGTAGACAGTAACTTGGTCTTTTACCACTACAGGTCTACAGTAGTAAAGTAATCATTCTGTGTTACTCAATTTTAAGCAAGATGTTTGGCCTCTAGATTCAAGGATGTCATACTGGGCATTCAAAATCAAGGAAGAGAATGTCTTGATAATAAAATATGCCATTTGACATTTATTACATTTGGATAACCACTTTTTTGTAGTTTCTATCGTGTAAAGAAATATACTGGGCAGCCAAAGAAATACATTGCCACCCACTTCATATGGCATATAAGAACATAGCAAAGAATTCTGTGTTAAGCATTCTATCAAATATGATAATATGGAACACTTTGGGGTTGATTTCCTAGGTATTAGCAATAATACAGGCAATGAATTGCTTATACCTTTACAACTTTCACATGTGAATGTTTCTCTTCAGGGGTGTCTTTCTCAACAAATAGTTAAGGGGGGGTCCATGAATAGAACTTTTATCAAGAAAATAGATTTTCTGTTCCATTTATACCTAAAGAAGAACGTCGTGAAAAGGAAGGTCACACAGAAACAAACAAATCTGGTCATAATTGCTAAAAAGATGACATAAGGCAAAAGATAGGAAAATACAGATTAAAATTCTAACAGCAAAAGTAAAAACTTTGATGTTTGCAAAATAGAAGATGGAGTATATTTCCTGGCTGAAAAAGCAGGGTGTATATACTCAGAAACTATAGGGTATGTATATTCACATACTACAGGGTGTATATACTCAGATACTAAAGGGTATATATACTCAGATACTATAGGGTGTATATACTCAGATACTATAGAATGGTAATAATACTTCTGCAACTGAGCAGCAGAGATTTACTGAATGCTCTGGGGATTTTACTGAATTTTTCATTTAGACAGCTTATTGACTGAATGATCATTTAAATCTAAAATAAGCAAACCTTTCCTGGATAAAATGGTTGTTATGGTTTATGAAAGAAAAAAGATTATTACAAGGTAATAATCAATTCTGATTGGCAACTAATAGCCTCAAGGAACTGTATACACTGTTGTGTTCAATACGCTCTTCCTTCACACATCATCTACTCTTTCCTCTGTTTTCTTTTTCCATTAGTGACACTATGCAAACATCTGTGATTTGCAATATAGACAGAACTGAATTTCAGTAAAAAAATATTTTTGCAATCTACAATCTGCATACTACTTGTATTTTATTTGTATTTTCCATTAGTCACACTATATAAACTAATACAATTTATAGTCTGCATAGAACTGTAATTTTTGTAAATGTAAATTTCTGCAATCTATAATTTTCATTCTACCTATATGTTATTTTTTCATGGTTGAATTATGTAATATTTCTGTAGAATTTATTATTTAAAAATGTTAGTCTGAAATTTGACTGCATTCTCAAATTTTTATTATTATATCCCTGTACACTTTTGAAATCATGGAAATATATAATTATTATGGAACTTTCCACCTAAGCCCTCCACTAAAATGGGTTTTAAGATGCCAAGTCAGACTATCATGGTGAACACATGCAAATAATTTTTATTTATTTATTTTACATTTGTTTACCGGGAAGGTCCAACTGGACAGAGCTGTAAATAATATATAATACAGTATATGTGGAGAAAAGTGATATGACAAAATATACCTGGAGGTAGCATTTAGAGTTCCTTTGGTAAGGATTGGTCACTAACATATTACTTTTATATAGATCTTGAAGGAAAGTATAGTACTATTTTATTAAACAATATATAGCAAAAGTGAGTAAGAAGAATATATTACCTTAAGTGCATTTATATTTAAAGAAGGAAGTGTGATACAAAGTTTTTTTTTTTTTTGTACTCGTCTGTGCCAATTAGTAACAAAGCCTTCTGATAATTTAAAAGATCTGAAATACTTTTGCTCTAACATTTTGCACAAAATACTGGACAATACACTAATAGACATGTTTTGAACATAACTGAATCATAAGAAAGAGTCTTTTCTTCCAACATACAGTAATTGAAAAAGACGTGGAACATTCTGAATTTTGGGGTATACCTCAAATGGTAGTAAAAGGGACACTACACTTTTTGATGGTCAGAGATTAAAAAAAACATGTATGCTAGGGTATAGCGTGTTAACATACTGTGAAGAACCAATGCAATGCATGTTTCTTGAATGTCCCCTTGCGACTGCATATAGTATACATATTTGCACATAATTATTTATTCCTTCTTTATTAAAACTCAGAGGCCACACATTTAGGGCTTGGCTATCTGATATTACGTCCATCCAATGTGTGGATGGCCCTGAAGGTAGGTATAGGTCTTGAAGGAATCTAAAGAATGTAGATTGATATGTTGGCAACAAACTTGGTAGCTGTATGCACCAAGATTTGTTGATAAATAATGCAATGCATGGGACTCCCTAGGTGCAACTGGATACCATAAGGATTTTAAAAGTCTTCTATATTTCATTAGGGTGGAAAATGGAATCACATAGGGAAGCTTTGGATTATATGCAACAACTTGGGGATAAAGAATTATTTTGATAAACACCAAGCTAATATACTGAAATAAGGATCATGAGATCCATTCTTAGATATTCTTGTCCATTATAGATTGAACCGATTAAATGTTCTGGTCTCTAGCAATTATTGTATTTAAAGTAAAATGAATATCTAAATAAGTTAAATTTAGGCAATTAATAGCAAAGTGGTATTTAACCCTAAGATCAGAGCTGTCTACTGCATTATGACTTAATAATGTGAATTCTGAAGGATTTATCTCATAGCCAGAGAAAGGTTGCCATACCTGCAACTTTTGAACAATGTGATTTGTAACTCTTTATAACAAAGCAGCCTCAAATAAGGCTACACCCTCTTTCACCCTGCATTCCTGATCTTCCTTTCAATTAAAATGTAATATGGCTTTTAGAGCCATTAATAGTAGTTCTACAGTCAGTAGAAACAATAATGGTTCTTGGGAGCAGCCTTGCCATATGCCTTTAAAAAAGGTTGGGGATCAGGGGGTCAAGGTGCATGGCAGCTGTTGAACCCCTCTATACTAAACCAAGTGCTCTTGTAAATGATGCTGGAAAGCTGAACCCAACTAGATTTCAGAACAAATATGCCCGTCTTAGGTCTATCACAGCAGTATCAGTGGCACACGCAACTTGGGTGCAAAAGACTTTGAGTTCTATTCCCACAAGAGGTAGATTGACTACTGACACTGCAGTGCAGGCTAACAGAGATGCTGCACTCCTGAGTGTGCTATCCTTATGATGAGATGTTAAACCAAGGCCCCATCTGCTTAAGTTGGTGATAACTCAGGTGGATGTAAATGATCCCATGGCACTTACTGAAAAGAGTACAGGTCATTTATTTAATATACCATAACAAAAAGCAACAGTATTATTTATACATTTACAGAAATGTACATATTTACAAATACATATTTACACATTTCTACATTTTCATAGGATCAGAGGATCATAGGAGGTTACTAGGCTAACGGCCCCAGGGCACTTACAAGCCTAGCCAAGTTTGACCCTTCCCCTAAGGGTGTACAGTTCCAGCAGACACTGAAAGCCAAGAGGGACACGAGTGGAATCCCTTGGGTGAATTTCTGGTTACCCATTCAATCATGCAAATTATGCTTAAATAGGGCTAATGAGAGGCTTTGTTTAACATGAATAAGAAGCTTGTTCCAAAGGTGGGACAACCTGTGTGAGATAAATCTGTCTCTCCAGCAAGTTCGGTTGATGTCACATACCAGGTAAGGTCCTTTGAGCAAGTGGCCTGTGTGCCACTTGACTTGTGAATGTGAAGCATTTCTATTAAAGCTGGGTCAGAGATTGATCTATATGCAAGGCACAGGTCACCTTTTTCTTTTTATGTAATTACCTCACTATTATTCTTCTATAATTGACCCCTACTTTTTTCCACAACTATAGTCAAATTTTTTAAAATATGTTTGCTAATATTCTGTTATCATTAAACATAATTTCATTAATTATTTCATTCCAAATAACCTATGTTGCATAAAATACATTTTATGTGCTCTCTGCATATAGTCTTTTTTTCTTGTCCTCATAGTATCCGTACATACTCATATTTAAAACTATATTATTTATGTCATTAATATTTTTGAGAAAAGTTTCTTCATATGATGTTTTGCAAAATGTTGCCACTCTTTTACATTTAAAAAAGAAATTATGTTTTGTCTCCTCCTCCCCACAGAACAAACACACTCATGCAACATTCTTTTTATATGGTACATTTACCTCAACTGGTAACTTACTTATTATCAAACTCCGTAGGAAATATTGTCACTCTATTATCTTCGTACATCACCTTTTCTTTAGTTTGATAGCTTTAATCACTTTGCTTGAAAAATTTTCCAAGGGATTTACAAAATAAGATTGTTTTATTACATTATTACCACATCTGTCTATCTTTCTCTATGTCATAAATTTTTAATTTTCATGTTAATATTTTTTAATATTCTATGCAAATATAATGAAGCAGAATGCGTGACTGGAGTAATTAACACCAATCACCCTTCATCTTCACTCATATACAATACTTCTCTTTTCTCTGGATTTATTTTATTTATTTTTACAAGAAACATCTTTATTAAATTATTATGTGTAAAATAGACAATCATACATTTATATAAATGAAAATAAATCATAGCAGCACAATCTCAGTTGCAAACATTATACCTTACAAACCATGACAACACAACTGCAGTTGCAAACATTATACTTGGCTTTTAATATATACAGTCATTGTCAGTCAACCATTATATAGCTCATTCAGATCCTGCCTTCTTTTAAACATCATTCCTCCTCTGCATGCAGTGGTCCCACAGTTCCTATTTACTCCTACCCTTTTCTAAAGATCCAAGTTGCTTTTTCTCTGTTACTATCTTTGTTACTTCTAGTAAAGTTGGTTTAGACTTCGATTTGCATTTTCTAGTTATTGCTTTTTGGCAGCCATCATAATTAGACTCAACAAGGCCTTACTATGTCTAGACAATTCCAACTCTGTATCATAGCTCAAAAATAGCATTTCCCTGGTCACTCCAATTTGCTCACCTAGCATCTCTGACAGAGCAGTCTGCAAGAAATCTTTAAAGTCAGCCAAATCATTACACTGCCAGAAAATACATTCCTAGTTACCTCTTTCTCTCACAATATCTATGTAAACACTTCCAGGCAAAGATCCTAAATCTTCTAGATGTGCATATTTGGTAGACATACATATATCTCTCCATTGTTTCTTTGTGAATTGCTAATCCAATCTCTCTTCCCAATTCCTAACCTCTTCTGATTGATTCTTATAGTTATCATGCAATATTTATATGCTCTACTAATTATTCCTTTCTTAATGGCAACTTTTGTTCTAGATTCTCCTAAGAACCCTACCAGTGCTGGTCTTTTGTTTAGGACCCCCCCATTTCTTTCTCTTTGCATGTACTCTGGTATCAATTCTTGATATGGAAGGCAAACTCTAAAACCTGCAGTAAAATACGTTTTTGGTATATTCCCATTTTCTCTAGTTATTTGCTCTCAATACCTTGGATCCTTGGCCAGTTTTCTCTAATATACTCCAGCCCCCTCTTGCCTAATGTCTGTATCCCTAATTACAGTCACCCCTATTGACAGAATCTCCTTTCTCCATTCCCATATTGGCTTAGTTCTAAGAATACCATCTGCTACTTTATGACTATAAAATTCTGTATGATTATTGTTGTTCTCTTTAAAAGTTTGCATCCAAAATCCCAGTCTGTCCTTGTTACTTGAACATCCCCCCTGTTTCTTCATTATCTCTTTCGATTTCACTGGATTTATTCTTGAACCCCATATGAAAGAAAATACCAATTGAACAATTTCCTTTTCATATTTTTTTCCGGGATCATACAAACATTAAACATATATGCTATTGTTTCCATTAATACCTAGTGTGCAAGATAAACCATTTTTAAAGTTTATTTATATATCTTCGAAAGAAAACATATTTCTTTCAATTATTTAAATCAAACCTTCCCATTGTATCATAACTATGTGATTTTGACACAACTATGTCAAATTCTGGAACACCATCAACCAAATTCTCCACCCCGGAAACTCCTCAACACCAAACCCCTGCCCTAATAATTCAACCAAGGAAACTATCTCCATCTTTAATACCTACTTCATAGTTGCCATCAGCAAACTCATATCAATAGCCAACCCAAACAATTCCTCCTCCAGCCACCCCGAACTACAAAACTGCCCTCTCTCACTAAATCCCATATGTACCAATTAGATTAAAAATTGTTTTCTCAACCTCAAACCTTATTCTCCATCTGCTGTCAACTTCCCACCTCTCTTCCTAAAGGCTGGCACCAACTTCATAGCTTACCCAGTCTCTATACTCATTAACCACTCAATCAATGAATCCACTGTCCCAACTATCTGGAAAAAGGTGGAAACTCAGTAGAACTTTCTAATTATTGCCCAATTGCATACTTTCTCCCTTCTCCAAAATTCTTGAGCACTGTGTGCATAAGCAACTCATATTCTCCTATCCTGCTCTAAGATTAAGGGTCTACCTGCCTGGAGAATAAGGACCCCCACAAATATTATCAGCCACTCATCCTTAAAACTACTGAAACTTGCCATCTTAAAGTCAAAAAAACTGCTACCAAGGGAAGCAAGAAAGTATGTGTTCCCCAAACCTAGCAGTAAATTTGTAGTTTTACTAACATAACTTCTGTGTGTGTTATATTAATCATATATAATAACTATTAAATACATAATATACCAGTAATTTTAAAGTATTAAAACTACTGACTTAGCCAGGATACCCAACAGCCATACCTCTCTCTACTCCTTAATAAACATACTTTCCTGTCCCTGTGCTGCCTCCTGCAGCTGTTATCACATCCTTCCCTAAGTCTATAATAGCTATCTCCTATCTCTAGCTCAGCTGTAACACTATTTCCCTATCCAGGTTTCTCCTTCTACTAGGCTTGTTTCTCACACTCCTATCTCTTCTCTCCCTCTTAGAATCTCGCAATACATATCTCTGCTGTTTAAGACTGCTCTTACATTCCCTAGTCGGTCCACCAATTTGCTTAATAACTGCACCCAGCTATTCCCCCACCTATCAGTAACACAGAATTTCCAGATCTATACTTATACTTTCCCTCCTGGTAGCAACACAGCTATAAGCAGCTCACAGATTGATCTCTCAGACCCTTCTTCTACTCCCCTACCCTGCCTGCAATTCCCACCCACCCCCACCACTCCTAAATTTATTCTTCCCATCCCATCTCTCTAAATAACCAATCGATACCTTTCCTCCTTACTCCACCCACTTATAGCCAGCCCACTTACTTACATTCACTCTATCCACTTCCCTAATCCTTCCAGCCTAAGCCATTATACCTATTCCACACTAAAAATCTTCTCCACACCTGCTACAAAAAACACACATAAAAAATCTTTTAGATCTTCCTTCTTTTTTTTTTTCAAATAAATGGCTCAAGATTATTAACTTCTGAAACAACCTAGTCTTAGCCGGTGATATCCACCCCAATCCAGGACCCAATACCATTATTAATCATAAAATTCTTCACAATTAACACCCAGAGTCTCAACAACAAAGTCCACCAATTTCAATCAATTCAATAACACTGAACTTACAGCTGGACTACTAAAACTGAACAAACATAAAAAATCTGCTTTATTGTTCTATATATATCTACCCTGTGGTAACAACATCTCTATCCTTGATATATTCCTAGTCTCTGATCCAAATGGCTTCCTTCAATATAATCTATTAATTCACTTCTCAATCCTGGCTCCAAGATTAATCCCTGTCCTGACCCTAGTAAATCAGACCTTGAAATCAACTCAGATTTTAATTCATTTTTCATAGAAACAATATCAGACCTAACCAATATATTCCCCAACAACAACCTTCCAGTCTCTCACTCTTCCCCATCTAATTCCCCTAATAATCACTCCCTTATGTTCAACCTCAAACCTGTCTCTACTAACTTTATAAAAAAACTTCTATGCAAACTTAAACACTTGCTCTAATGCTCCTGACAATATTCCCTCCTCTTTCCTAAAATGTGCTGCTGACAGTATAGCTCTCCCAATCAGCATCATTATTAACAGATCTTTAAAGGAATCATACGTCCCCAAACTCTGGTGCTCAGCTTATATTCTTCCTCTCCACAAACGAGGCAAAAACACCAATATTTCAAATTTCCACCCTATTGCACTACTCTCACCAATCTCTAAAATCCTTGAAAAGTGCGTTCACCTCCAGCTTATGCCTTTTCTAACCCAAAACAATCTTCTTACACCTACCCAACATGGCTTCCGCCCAGGCCACAGCACCATAACTGCCCTACTGTCTTTCCTAGAAACTGTCAATCAAGCCAGAGATTCTGGACACCCGGTCTCTACTGTATTGCTAGATTTGTCCAAACCTTTTGATACTGTTTCCCACAAACACTTCCTCTCTCATCTCTCAAATCTTCATCTTTCACCAAGCACTTTATACTGGTTCTCCAGCTACCTATCAGACAGATCACAGTCAGTCAAATGGAAAAACTCCACCTTCCTCTTGTTAGCTACTCCTACTGGTGTACCTCAGGGATCTATCCTAGGGCCAATGCTTTTTAACATCTTTATTAATAACTTTCACTCTGCAATTCCAGATGCCAAAATCATTCAATATGCAGATGATTCTACCTTGGTCTGCTCTGCCTCTAACCTCTATGAATTGCTCACTAAAACTCAAACTGCTTTTTCAACCACCGAAAACTGGATGTGCCAAAACCACCTCTCTCTCAATGCCAATAAATCTAAAATTTTACTGTCCCCCCACCAACAAAGACTCATTCCTATAACAAAGATACTTTCAGAGTCCTGAGTCAAACCAATTCACCTATAGAAGTGGTTCCATCCGCCAAATTACTCGGCATTACTATAGATGAATACCTTAAGTTCGACATCCACATTCTGCAAAATATTAAGAGAACCCACCAAAAACTTGGTATGCTATACAGGAATAATCACTTTCTCTCACACTGTACTAGGCACACTCTGGCCACTACCTATCTTCTGCCCTCCTTACTATATGGAGCTCCTTTCCAGCCTGTCCTCCTCTATCACCTCCAAACTAGAAAACTGTTATAATAAAATTTCTAAATTTGCCACCAAATCCAAACATTCCACCCATCATTGTCGCAGCCTGCAATCTCTGAATTGGCTAGAACTCCCAAACTACCTAAACTACCTCCAACTCACCACTGCTCATAGACTCATATTTCACCCTTCTAAATGTCCAGCTCTAGCTAATATCTTTCCCCCTTATAACCCTTATAGAACTCTCAGATCTGAACATCAAAACTTGATAGCTATCCATAAGCCCAAACGTCCTGCTGGCCAACTCCTCCTCTCTTTCTCACTAGGTAAAAATGGAATTCTCTCCCCTCCACTCTAAGAACTATACCAAACTCAGAAAACTTCAAAACCCAGCTTTTCAAACACCTGTCCACTAAATGGAAACGTACCTGCCTTCACCCTACCTAAATTCTCCCAACTACTTGCCCAAAAAATGTTTTTGTTTCCTCTCTCCCAGGTTCCTAAGCTCTCTAAATCTTCCATAGCTTTTTTTTTCTATGGCTGTATCCAAGCTCTCTTCAATTCTTAGAGCTACCTAACCCTCATCACAACTGTGTAAATATTGTAAATAGTTTCATACTTTAAATGTGTGCTTGTAAATGTTTTATATTTCTACTTTAAAGGTGTGTATGTAAAGTGTTTTCTCCACATACTATGCAATGAGTGCTCTCATAAATGAACCTGTATAACCCTTAAGATCATCTACAATGATGTTTGTCTGACTATTGTGCAACACTGTATGTACCTTTGTTGCAATTTGTTCTAGATAATGTATCTTTACATTTCTGTATTACTATATCTGTATTGTATACTGTATTTGGAGCTTTTCTCCCCGGGCCTCCACTGAAAACGGATCCCTTGGGCCCAGTGGACTTCCCCGGTAATCAAACTGGAAATAAATAAATAAATACAATAATTATCTCACTCATGAAAACCATATCACCCCTACCCAGCACAGCTGCCACCCCCACTACAGCACCACTATTGCTCTCATCTCCTTTACTAACGCCATCTCTCTAGTCAGCGGCAATAATAAACTGGTCTCCTGGCTTTTCTTAGATCGCTCAAAAGCCTTTAACACTCTCTCCCACTTCATCCTTCTCTCCAAACTTTCTCAACTCAGCCTCTCCCCTACTATTATCTCTTGGTTTTCCAGCTACCTCACTAACAGACAGTAAGACATTAAATGGCTCTCTGCTCTTTCTCCCTTCCTCCCTTTAAAAATGGGAGTCCAATAAGGCTCAATTCTTGGTCCCTTTTTTTTCAACATTTTACTAATGAACTCCACACACCCTGCCCTCAATCATCCCTCATACAGTATGCAGATGACTCCAGTATCATTACCGTGTGCCCTTGATCATCCCTCATACAGTATGCAGATGACTCCAGTATCATCACTGTGTGCCCTCGATCATCCCTCATACAGTATGCAGATGACTCAAGTATCATCACCGTGTGCCCTCGATCATCCCTCATACAGTATGCAGATGACTCCAGTATCATCACTGTGTGCCCTTGATCATCCCACATACAGTATGCAGATGACTCCAGTATCATCACTGTGTGCCCTCGATCATCCCTCATACAGTATGCAGATGACTCCAATATCATCACTGTGTGCCCTCGATCATCCCTCATGCAGTATGCAGATGACTGCAGTATAATCGCCATTGATAACAAACCCTCTGACCTGCTCAGCCTAACACAAACCTCCTTCAATCTCACTGAAATGTGGCTTACAAACAACTAACTCATTCTAAACCCTAAAATGACAAAACTTCTCCTTTTCCTACCCAAATTTCTCTACCACCTTAAATCCTCTTTCACCATCTCCTTGCTTAATAACACTGCTATTTCATCCAAACCCCACACAAAGCTCCTTGGAGTAGCTATTGATGAACAATTTAAATATGACCTCCATGTACACCAGTGTGTATAAAGAAAACTCACCAAAAGCTCGGCCCACTGTATAAGAACAAAAAGTTTCTTACCTCCAACTCCAGAATCTCACCAGGCTTATCTTCTCCCTAACCTCTTCTACTGTTGTCAAGTCCTTACTAACTTACATTCCTCTCTACAATCCAAACATGAAACCACATAAAACAAATTTGCCAGATTTGCAGCTAACCTACCACCAAAATCTTACCACTGTCAAGCACTCTGTACACTAAGCTGGCTGGAGTTTCCTTACCAACTCTTTTATTCCCAACTTCTCATCATCTAGACCATCTTAAACAAGCCCTTGTCCTGCCCTTGAATTTCCTCCTTGCCTCCCTCTATAACCCACCTAACTCCCTCAGAAGCTCAGAGCAAATTCTCCTACAGATTAATAAACCTAAAAACCTTTACGACATAACCTCCATGGCTACCTTCCTGCTCTTTCATGGAATAAGATTCCCATGGGCCTAAGAAAGACTACCCATTCTCTAGACTTCAAGACAACTCTTATAAATTACCTAAACAGCACCTGGAGATGTCACTGCAATCATCCCACTTGAAATCTTTCTCCTTCCTACTTCTTCCTCTCCTACATTATTTTTCTATCTTTTCTAACTTCCTGTGCTTTACTTTGGCTATCAACTGCTTATCTGTATTCCCCTCCTAATTTCTTGCCCCCAGATGTCTGACACCACCACCTGTTTTTACCCCATCCCTACTCTCATTTCCCACCAAACTTTAACTCACAAAACTAACTGCTACAATGACCTTTCCAGACCTAAATTAGGAACTCTCCTGCATTTTCCATTCAACTTCTACCCACCTTCCTATTACACACCTCCTATTAGAATTGCCTCATTTGTGAAATTATTACTTTCTTGTACAGCAATGCTCACCTATTAGACCCTATTTTATATTAACTTTTATTTGTGTGTATTATAATTTTACTCGCATAATCTGTACTGAGAATTTATTACTCGTTTGTTATTTTCTTGATACTTGATTAACCGGTATGGTGAATGTATTAATTGCTAAATTTGTACTGTGAAATTTCTTATTGTATACTTTATACTGTGGAGCTTTTTTCCCTGGGCTCCTCAGTTGGGGTATCCCGGTCAACAAATGTCAAATAAATAAATAAAAATAACATTTTCCCCAAAGGTTATTCCTAGCAAAGACACCTCATTCAGGGAGAAATACAACCCCAGTTTTCACCACATCACCTACACCCTTTCGTTTAGCCTTATTGCAGGTCATTCTCATTTTCTTTAAACATCCATTCTGACAAATGAGGACTTCTCTCATCCATATTTTACTCTGCTTATGTTAAAACTAAGAGATTGAGTACTTCTTTTTTTCATAACTTATCTAGCATCTTTCATTTTATAATCTGCTTCATCCACTATCACACTCATTAGTAAACCAGGCAGTAATCTACTCATAGAACATCATTGTCTCATACCAAACCCCACACATATTTCTTAACTCAACCATCCATTCAATAATACTCTCACTCCATTATTTTGATATACTGACAAACACACTCTCCTAATTTTATTTCCTATTCCATACATCTCCATAATACTTCACAAAGCATCATGTCCTAGGGCATCAGCTTTATTATTTATTTATTTATTTATTTATTGACATTTGTTGACTGGGAAAGTCCAATGGATCAAAAGATCTATTTTCAGTGGAGGCCAAGGGAGAAAAGCTCCAAATAATACAGTAAACATTAAACAAACTTAAAAGAACTTAAACAGTTAATAAAGATTTATACATAGATAGCAATTTTGGCAATTTACACCAATAGTATATAACAGGAGACAAATAGAAGGTCATTCCATAAAATTCTATCTGCTATACATTTATAGTCATATAACATAGAGGTATTTACTTTTCTTAAGTTTATGGATCAATCTGTGTGAATGTGCTGAATGGAGTATCTTTTAAGGGGGTCTGTTCACATGAGTGCAGGTACATGTAAGGTTATTAAGGTAATGTTGTTTTAATGCTGATTTAAAACGTTTTTGTTGGGTAATTAGGTGTGGCAGAGCATTCAAGAGTTTGGCTACTGTATGGGAATAAAGGCAATGCCCATCTCTCTTGTTGGGTTGGTTATGGTTAGGAATAGTTTATTAGAAGCCCTAAGACTGCGGGATAGAGTATATGTATGTACCATGTCTTGAAGAGAAGGGCAGTAGTTTGGGCTATATAGAAGTGTGTGAGTAAGAGTGAGTTGAGTGTAATATAGGGGAATTCAAGCCACTTTAAAATTTTAATGGCTAAGTAGTAATGTGTGTGAGTTGGCATATTGGTGGCAAATTTTGTTATTTTGTAGTAATATGATTGTAATTTAGCCATAAGTGATGTATGTAGGTTTGTGAAAATGGGACTACCATAGAGAAGAGAAGAGAAAAGTAGTCTATTATTAAGTTTTGTTTTGGTAGAAATATTCAGGAAGACTTTATGCCTGTAGAGCTTCCCTAGCTTGAAGTGGGTCTTTTTGATTGTGCAGAGTATGTGATTTTCAAAAGAGAGTTTGTCATCAGTTGTTATGCCCAGTAGTTTTGTTGTTCTAACAAGTTCAATTTCAGTATTGTTTTATGAGAATATCTTAAAGTCAGGAGTTACTGGTGTAGAAGAGAACAGTAAAAGTTTTGTTTTTTTTGGATTGAGTAACAGCTGAGCCTCACTTAGCCATGATTCTATAGATGTAAATGCTTTTGACTTAAGGTATAAAGTTCTGAGAGGTTGTTAGAGGATGTGATTATGTTTGAATTGTCTGCGTATTGGATAAGGGTACTTTGTTGGGATGCTTTATGGAGATTGTTAACAAATATATTAAAAAGCATCAGCCCAAGAATAGACCCTTGGGGGGACTCCTGTGTTGTTGGTTAGGTATTCTAATTGTTTATTGTGCCATTTGACAGATTGTTTTATAGGTTCATAGGTTCACACTAGGCTATCTGCCCTAGGGCATTTATAAGCCTAGCCAGAATGTGTTTGGCTTTAGCCACCCATTTTAAATTTATTTTGCTATGCCCTTTTTCGAGGTTAGTATAATGTGCCTCTGTCTAACAGTGACACAGAAGTGATACCCGGGGTAAACCTACGATCTCCCATCCACTCATCAAGATTCCTCTTGAATAGAGTCAATGAGGGACTCTGCCTAACCTGGACTGGGATTTTATTCCAGAGTGAAGGGAGCCTCTGGGTTATGAATCTGTCCCTTCAGCATGTCCTATTTATTTCAGTGCTGAGGTTCAAGTCTCTCGAGCGTAGCTCGATGGGATTTGGATTTTCTGAGGTGCAGCATGTCCATTAATTCCGGGATGGACATGGCTTTATACGTCAGGCACAGATCGCCTCTGAACAGGCGGTATGCCACTGAGTAGAGCTGGAGTTTCTTTAACCGGGCAGCATATGGCATCTGTTTGAGCCCTTTGATCCTCTTGGTGAGGTACTTTTGGGGTCTTTCCAGTTGCTGCAGGTGTCTGGCAAGGTACATCCCAAAAGGAGCATTGTACTCAATTATGGGCCTGATGAGGGATGTGTAAAAAGGCACGATGACCTCCCCTGATCTAGATGTGAATCCCTTCATGATTAGGTGGGCTATATAAAATGTTTTTCTAACCACGTTGGCCACGTGGTTGTCAAATGAGAGATTGCTATCAACTTGGGTCCCCAGGTCCCTAATTACTTCTTCCATACTTAATGGATTACCACCTATGTGGTAATTTGTGGGCACTTTGTTTTTGCAAAAGGGGATGACTATACACTTTTTGGCATATAGCTTGAGGCCATGGCTCTGGCACCAGTTGTCTGTTTCTATGAGGCCCTTTTGGAGGATGCTTGTGTCGGCTGGAGAGTCGATTATGGCGCCCAGTTTGCAGTCATCTGCGAACTTGGTCAGCCACAGTCCTTCCGTGTTGGCCTGTACCTCCGAGAAATATATACCGAACAAGAGAGGTCCCAGGACTGAGCCTTGTGGGACACCACTTGTAACTGGTTTGGAGTCTGACATGGCTCCAGCAATTCTAACCATGTGGGTTCTGTCCTTGAGCCAGTTTGCAATCCATCTAGTGACATAAGGGTTTATATTTAAGCTGGTGAGCTTATCTATAATGCCGAGTGGGGTATTGTATCGAAGGCTTTTGTGAGGTCCAGGTAGGCTGTGTGGACCACCTTCCCCTCGTCAATGGCCTTGGTGACTGTTTCAAAGAAATCAACCAGGTTTAAGAGGCAGGATCTGCCCTTAACAAAGCCGAACTGGGTAGGATCCATTGTCTGTAGGTCCCTAATATCTTTATTTATGAGGTCCATGATGATCCTTTCCATAGCTTTGCAGACCAAGCTAGTCAGGCTTATGGGGCGATAGTTTCCAGGATCCGTTGAGGCACCACCTTTATGGAGAGGGACCACTGTTGCTGTACGCCACTCTTTGGGCACATATCCTGTAGTAAGGCAGAGATTGAACAGTAGTTTTATGTTTGGGTTTAGCTCTTGTTGGAGTTTATGTAGGACACAGCCCGGGACACCGTCTGGTCCCATTGATGCTGTGCTTTTTGCTTTGGAGAGGGCGGCTCTTACCTGAGCATCTGAGATGTCAGGGGGGCAGCACTCTGCTGGGATAGATATTTGCCCTTTTGGTGGGGGGGTTGCGCTGAACCTGTCAGCTAGGATGTTGGCAATGTCTGTGGGTTCAGTGTATTTTTGTCATTTTGGACTAATTCTGAGCATATCTGGGAATTACCACCCAGGTTCCTAACATAACTAAAGAAAGCCTTGTGATTATCCTTAGTGTCCTGTGCAATTTTTCTCTCAAGCTGGCCTTAGACAATTTTATGAGTGCCCGTAGTTTTTGCTAATACTGATCAGTGATGCCTTCCTTTTGGGATTTTGCTCTATCATTTAGTAGCTTCCTCCTTCTATTGTACAGTTTGTTTATGGCTGGGGTCCACCAGACAGGACGTCTGCCTTTGGAGGATTGGGTCTTGGTTTTATTTGGGATCACATGATCCATGCATTCCTGAAGGTGTTCATAGAATGTGTTTATAAAGGATTCTGCGGTCTGGGCGTATTTTCCACAGGCCCGGGCTTTGAAGGATTCCACCTCGGTTTTGAGACGTGTGAAATTTGCTTTAGAGAAGTTTTTCACTGTGGTTTTCTGGGCAGGGGTTGGGGTCGGGATGTGAATATCCAGTGATATTAGTTTATGGTCTGATCTTACCAGTGAGGGATACACTTCTGGTCTGGAGCACAGAGTCTCCATGTTGGTGATGATCAGGTCCAGTATGTTTTCCCCTCTTGTGGGAGTGGTAACAAGTTGTTCCATAGCATTTGAGTTTATAAATTCTAGGAATCTTTGGGCTAGGGTGTTGGAGCTAGAGTAATGCTCCCAGTCTATGTTTGGGTAGTTGAAGTCGCCGAATATAATGTTGTTTGGAGAGACCTTCATATTTTCCAGTGTTCTCAGGAAGGCCGAGTGGGGTTCCTGGGTTTGGGAGGGTGGTCTGTAGCAGGCTATAAACTGGAAGGCAGTTTTACCCACTGTTAGTTGCACATGGATAGTCTCTGATGCTTCGTGCTTTGCCACCAATCTGGAGGTGTGGGTATCTTTGATGAATATCGATACTCCCCCTCCTTTTGTGGTTCGATCCAAGTTTTGCGGCCGAAAAGCATGGTATGAGGTATAACCTGGTAGTGCTGGGGTGCTCTCAGGAGCCCTGAATCAGGTTTCTGTTACTGCACAGATATCGATGTTCTCCATGCTAAGGAGAGTTTCGAGTGCGTGCATCTTGAGGTTTAGACTTCTGGCGTTGAGTAGCATTACTCTTAGTTTCTTATCCCTTGTGATACCTATTGTGAAGTGATTTCTATTGTGAAGATAGTTTTGAAACCAAGTAATGCTATGTAAGGAGCAGTTTACAGACTCAAGTTGTAGTAACAATTTGTGGTGTGACATTGTATCAAAAGCCTTTGCTAGGTCAAGGAAAATAACAGTAGTTAATAGCCCAGCGTCAAGAACTTTATTTACAGTATTGGTAAATGATAGTAGGGCTGTGGTAGTGCTGTGTGCTGGCCAAAAACTGTATGATGTGGTTGATATTAAGTTTTTATCAGTAAGATGCTTTAGCAGTTGGTAGTGTATCATCTTTTCTAGGATTTTTGACAGAGGAGAAAGAATAGTGATAGGTCGGTAGTTGGAGAGGTCATTGGTGTTGCCACCCTTGAGAAGGGGAGTTATAATAGGGTTTTCCAGAGTTGAAGAATGTATGCTTTAGAGATAGATCGATTAATAAGAATGCTGACAGGGTAGACTAAGTCTTAAGTATTCTGCTGGAAGTTCAGCACAAGAGGGGGAAGAATGCTTCAGTTTTTTTACTAGTTTGTACACTAAAGTGGTAGATCCAGGTTGTATAGTAAAAGAGAGAGGGTTTAGATGGCTATTAGTAGAAGCAAATGTAGTGGGGGAGTTGGAGGGAGGCTGAACATGGAAATACTAATTATTGTTTTTATGGATCTACTTTACATGGTTGACTTTTCACAAAGTCGACTTTCATATGGCCAAGACCATATGATCGACTTTTGGAAAGGCAACCATGTAAAATAAACACAAAAAACACAATGAAAACTTACCTTAAAACTGTTAGCAGGGGAGCAAGCCCCCCTGCACCCCCTGTGGGGGGCCCCACCCCCATAACTTAAATATACCGACTCTGAGATCGCACTACAGTGCAGCAGAGGGAAATTTTCCCATTCCGCACTGTATGGAGATAGCGGTTCCCCATGGTCGGCTTTTCAAAAGTCGATCATATGGTCTCGGCCATATGAATTTCGACTTTGTGGAAAGTCAATCATGTGAAGGGGATCCATTGTTATTACAATTTAGATTTGCAGTGGCTTTTTGTGAGAAATCATTTACAAGTTTTTGAATGGTGTCAATAAAATGAGAATTAAATGTTTCGGCAATCTCTTGTGGGTCTTTGTCAGGGAATGGTGTGGGATTGTGCTGGGTTCCTGGATTGAGAAGCGAGGAGACAGATTTCCAAAATAGTTTGGGGTTTTCCCTTGGTTGGAAAGTTGAGTGGAGAAGTACTTTTTTTGCCTTGGATAACCTGTTTTTTGGCACTATTGCGGAGTTGCCTAAATACGAGTTTGTTTTGTGGAGTTCTGTTTTTCTGCCATTCTGTCCAGATATTTTGCTAACATCATCTACCATAAGTTTCACATCCTCCCTTATGTTTATAATAGCTTGCATGACTTCTCTTGCATCCAATAACAGCTCTTGACTTCCATTCCCTTTTATACACTTTCTTCATTACTATCCCTTGTCCTTCTGTCCTTTGACTTCCATTCCCTTTTATACACTTTCTTCATTACTATCCCTTGTTCTTCCGTCCTTTGACTTCCATTCCCTTTTATACACTTTCTTCATTACTATCCCTTGTCCTTCCGTCCTTTGACTTCCATTCCCTTTTATACACTTTCTTCATTACTATCCCTTGTCCTTCCGTCCTTTGACTTCCATTCCCTTTTATACACTTTCTTCATTACTATCCCTTGTCCTTCTGTCCTTTGACTTCCATTCCCTTTTATACACTTTCTTCATTACTATCCCTTGTCCTTCTGTCCTTTGACTTCCGTTCCCTTTTATACACTTTCTTCATTACTATCCCTTATCCTTCCATCCTTTGACTTCCGTTCCCTTTTATACACTTTCTTCATTACTATCCCTTATCCTTCCGTCCTTTGACTTCCATTCCCTTTTATACACTTTCTTCATTACTATCCCTTGTCCTTCTGTCCTTTCTCCCCGTATTATTTTCATAAAAAATATAATCTGTTTTATTTAATGTGATATTCTCAGGTTTTTTATTTAATTCTTCTCATCTTTCTTTTATATAAATATTAATATCCCCTCCTCAAAGACCTTAGGAAATGAACTCTATAACGTAAAAAAGAAAAAGTTATAAAAAAATGAACAGCTTTAAAGCCACAACACTTTAATAATCCACAAAACACAACTGGTAAGTGCTTTCATTCCCTTCTGGAAACTTCATCAGAGATGAAGTTTCCAGAGGGGAATGAAAGCGCTTACCAGTTGTGTTTTTGTTTTGTGGATTATTAAAGTTTTGTGGTTTTAAAGCAGTTCATTTTTTTTAATTAAATATTAATATCCCACAACATAACTCTATGAAAGCAGCCCCATCCTCCAACCATTCATTCAATACATTTACAAAATAGTCCATTAACTTCTTATACATTCCATATCCTATGCCATCCGGGTCTGATACCAAGACAACATTTACTTTCCTAAGTACTATATCCAACTCACTGATAGCAATTTCTTTTTCAAATTCCTGCTTAATTTGTACCATTTTTTTACTTTCATTCTCTTTTATTTTCCCTCTTTTTATCCACATGCTGTACTATAATACTAGGGTCTATATTAGGCTACTGAATTGTAAAATAAGCGAACTGCAAAGCATGTAAACAGGGAAAATCAGCAAACTAGAAAATCAACAAAAAAAAAAAAAGCACATCGAATGGCCATAGTCGGCCAGCAACCAGGAAGTAATGCGATACATAAGGTAAGTAAAGGGAAACTTTTTAAATGTTTCCTTTTACCCACTGTAGTGCAATCTTGTAATTAGTATTTATAGTTGGGGGGTGGGGCACAACCTCCCACCTTATTTGGTTGTGTGTGTGATGTTAACAAACTATGGCCATTCTATGTGTCTTTTTTGCTGATTTTCTAGTTCACTGATTTTCCCATTTGCTTTTTACCTTTTGCTGTTTTGCGATTTGCATATTTTACAATTTGGTAGCTGAACATAAGCCCATAATACTCGTAGTTACTATTTTAACCAAATATGCAAATACCTCTCCGTTCTCCCTTGTTGTTGTTGTCATTGCTGTGTCTTTCGGCTTTTCCTGGTTAGGGGTAACCACAGTGGAACTCCGGTCCGCTAATGATTGGCAGTAGATTTTTACGTGCTGAGTTGCCAGCCCTGACGCAAAACTTTCAACGAAGGTACACCCATTCACGCATGTCTGCACACGGAAGACGCTCTAGCTGAGAATCAAACAAGACAACGCCTCACTGTGAGGTGACAACGCTACCTCCATTCTCCCTTGTAATATCTCTAAATATTAAAGCCTTAATTTATTTTTGATTTTTTTTTTTATACATTTCATTTTCAGCATCATTGTACACTCTTCTATTCTTCTCTAAATTATCTAATACATTTCTATATATATTTTCACATATTCTGCCATTGAAAAAATCATTTTTATTCTTCTTTTTAACCTCAATCTACCATTCAGAACAAACTTTATAAAAATTCGTCATGGTTATATGATCCTTTCATAACTGCAACACTTTTCACTCTGCAACTTCATTCCGTAATGTCTCATTATTTCTTTTTATTCTGTCCTTCTTTCATTAGCTCCATCCATATTGCCAAATAACCTGAAAAAAACATTACAACTGTATGATTGTCTGCCACCTGAGGCCTTCTGATAAAAGAAAATAATTTATTTTCCAAATATTTCTCTGTAAATCCATTGACTTTTATTCCATACAGTTAATTTACCACATTTTAGCACATCCTGAATTTTTAAATGTCTTTCCCTTTCTTATTAAATTTTCCCTTAAAGCACAATTAAAGTCTCTTGCATTGGTAATTATCATGTTGACCACTACATAATCTAATTTATGCTGAAAGAGATTTTCTCTCTTTGCTGCTTATATATGTATATAACGCTATAATCCTGTAAACATGATTTCTCCAGCTGGTAATCTTCCCATTCATTATATCTAGTATTGTCAATGTTTTTATACAACACAGTCACTGAGGAACACCATTCACTTCTCAAGTTCCATATTATATTTCCGCTCCCCCCAAATTTTTTTGTTTGTAGTCTCTTGTTATTTGTCAGAAATCTTACATCCTCTAATAAAATAACATCCACATCATATTTAGCACACAATTTCAATACTCCTGTTCTTCTTATAATATTAATTATGATGTTCACATTTACTGAAAGCACTCCAAAGTTATCACCTTTCCTTCTCTTTAAGCTTAAGGGAATTATTTTTAAATATTAATTTTATTATTTCACACTTCCTCTACTTGAACCCTTTTTTTTCTTGAATCTCTATATTCTTATGTACTTAAATAATGTCAGTGAGGATGTCTGCCTCATGTGAATTGATAGTTTATTCCAGAGGAGCGCCATCTTTGGGAGACATTTCTGTTTCTCCAGCAAGTTCTGTTTATGTCACAGGCTAGGTAAGAATCCCTAGAAACATTTGTACTCCATTGGACTGGAGGATGCATAGTTATGCTGTCATAACTATATACACACTAGTTGACCACAGTGAGATTAGAACCCCTACCTACCTACCTAAGTACACCAGCTAGAGCACTCAGTACTTAACCCAAAGATACTGACCATTACCAAAATGGATTATTCTTCCCAAGTAAGTTATTTCCTTTTTGGACCATGCTGTCTTTAATACCTTTTACTTTTTGCTTGCATGACAGACGTTTTACTATCACTGGCCATAGAAGGGCACTAAGCTTGAAAATGGATGCCCGGCTTCTATGATCTGCCTCCAACAGGAAATTGGAAGGCATGTTTAAACCCAATGCAGTGGAAATCCACAACAGTAAAAATCGTATCATGTCTTTCTGTGATTCCTCTTCTTGGAGACTGATGATCCTTCCTGTGGAAGTGTTGGTGTATTGTTCATTCATGAATTTTGCATGCCTTTTCTCTGTTATGTATAAGATTTCTAGTATTGCTCGATAACCAGGGGGTGTGGTTGTATTTAACACTTTTTCTTCTAAGGGTAGATTAGTTATCTAGAATATTTAATATATTCGAATGAAAGTGGAGGAATTAGACCAGTTGATAGATTGCAATGCTGATTTGAAACTATCTGAGATGAAATTTGAGAGATTATGGGTCCATTTGTACTTGTGTTATTTATCATGATGAGAGATTAATCTATGAATGTAAGTGGAAATACTGCCACTAATGGAGTTTGCAAGGATTCCTGAACTGGTCTATTTGTGATGGACAGAAACCATCATTTAGTTTAGGGTGAACCTACTGTTCTAAATTGGATTAAACCTTGTGGGTGAAATCATTAGCTGTGTAAGGCTAGATAGGTTAATACTGATACTGGGAATGAGTGTGAACCTCCTGTTCTAAATTGGATTATACCTTTTGGGTGAAATGATTAGCTGTGTAAGGCTAGATAGGTTAATACTGATACTGGGAATGAGGGTGGACCTCCTGTTCTAAACTGGATTATACCTTCTGGGTGAAATGATTAGCTGTGTAAGGCTAGATAGGCTAATACTGATACTGGGAATGAGGGTGGACCTCCTGTTCTAAATTGGATTAAACCTTGTGGGTGAAATGATTAGTTGTGTAAGGCTAGATAGGTTAATACTGATACTGGGAATAAGAGTGGACCTCCTGTTCTAAATTGGATTAAACCTTGTGGGTTAAATGATTAGCTGTGTAAGGCTAGATAGGTTAATACTGATACAGGGAATGAGGGTGGACCTCCTGTTTTAAATTGGATTAAACCTTGTGGGTGAAATGATTAGCTGTGTAAGGGCTATGTAAGGCTAGATAGGTAAATACTGATACTGGGAATGAGGGTGGGCCTCCTGTTCTAAATTGGATTAAACCTTGTGGGTGAAATGATTAGCTGTGTAAAGCTAGATAGGTTAATACTGATACTAGGAATGAGGGTGGACCTCCTGTTCTAAATTGGATTATACCTTGTGGGTGAAATGATTAGCTGTGTAAGGCTAGATAGGTTAATACTGAAACTGGGAATGTTGGAGATATAATTATTTTTCCAGTCAGTATTTATATATACCATTGTAATTATTTTTCCTTAGAAATAGAATTGTTTACCTGGTGAAGGATATCTTCTAAATTGTTTATATAGTTTCCAGGGGGATATAGAGAGCAATAACACAATGCTATTTTTTACTCTTTAATTTGAGGCATGGGATTAGTATTTCAGCATTGTGGAATTTGGGAATACTGTTGTTGAAAGGAATTAAGTCATGAAGTTGGAGTATAGGAGGATTATGCCCTCAGAGTTTTTAGAGTTTCGGAAGTTCTGCTTTTTATACCGTGCTGTATTTCGATGCATTTTATGTCAGGCTTTTACCAATTATTGGCATTTGCCAGAAAAATTGAAGCATATTGGGCTATCTGAGAATCAAGTTATGTGATTTTGTTGCCTATACTACAGATGTTTAATAAGACTATCTCTAGTTTTTGTTTTTAGGTGTGGAAAGGGTTTGTTGCAGTATTTGCAAGTTATGTTACTGTAATCGATTGGACATAGATTTGGGTGGATGTCTCTGTACTGAGATATTTTACAAAAGTACAGGTAAAACAAAGAAGGTCTTTTTGAGGCAATTTTTATTTTTGCTTTTAGAACTGGATGGGACTGATAGAATTCAAAAATTCTATTGTAGTAGAGACTGGCAGAATCTTTGAAAAGGTATGGTGCAGTTAAAGTTTGAAAGTGGCAGTTGTGATTAGTGATATGGCTGTTGGTTGTTGCATGGTTGCTTCTATGGTAACACAGTAAGGTGAGAAATATAGTTAGAGTCACGTAGATCATCTTTACAAAAGAGTATA
Source organism: Protopterus annectens (assembly GCF_019279795.1). Taxonomy (NCBI): domain Eukaryota; kingdom Metazoa; phylum Chordata; order Ceratodontiformes; family Protopteridae; genus Protopterus; species Protopterus annectens. The sequence continues at coordinate 1,223,801,231 of NC_056737.1, forward strand.
AAAAAGATACTATTCACTCTTTTTTATGGAAAAAAGGAACTAGAGATGAGATGGAATGACTAAAGGAACAGTGGGAGGAATTGGTTAGGGGTTGTAGTAAAGAGCTAAAAGTCCAGTATGTCTAAGAAGTGCAAGTGCAAGTGGGTTTGGGTGGAGGGAGAGATGCTGACAGATAATTGATCTGTAAACAAAAGGCTAGATCGATAGTGCACCATTTTGTATTCATTAAATGACTCCATGTGTCATGTAGAGCTCCCAGAGTTAAACAGTAGATTATGGCAATGGAAGCATAATAAGCTGAATTATATGCTAATGAACCAGTCCAATATGGTGGAGGGATTCAGGAATCTATAAAGTAACCAAAAAGAAAAACTTCTCTAAAGCAAATTTCACACTCCTCAAAACCGAGGTGGAATCCTTCAAAGCCCCCGGGCCTGTGGAAAATACTGCCCAGACCGCAGAATCCTTTATAAACGCATTCTATGAACACCTTCAGGAATGCATGGATCATGCAATCCCAAATAAAACCAAGACACAATCCTCCAAAGGCAGGTGTCCTGTCTGGTGGACCCCAGCCATAAACAAACTATACAATAGAAGGAAGAAGCTACTAAATGATAGAGCAAAATCCCAAAAAGGGAAGGCATCTCTGATCAGTATTAGCAAAAAACTACGGGCACTCATAAAATCGTCTAAGGTCAGCTTCGAGAGAAAAATTGCACAGGACACTAAGGATAATCACAAGGCTTTCTTTAGTTATGTTAGGAACCTGGGTGGGAATTCCCAGATATGCTCAGAATTAGTCCAAAATGACAAAAAATACACTGAACCCACAGAGATTGCCAACATCCTAGCTGACAGGTTCAGCGCAATCTCCCCCCCACTCCCCACCAAAAGGGCAAATATCTATCCCAGCAGAGTGCTGCCCCCCTGACATCTCAGATGCTCAGGTAAGAGCCGCCATCTCCAAAGCAAAAAACACAGCATCAATGGGACCAGACGGTGTCCCGGCTGCCCTACATGAACTCCAAGAAGAGCTAAACCCAAACATAAAACTACTGTTCAATCTCAGCCTTACTACAGGATATATACCCAAAGAGTGGAGTACAGCAACAGTGGTCCCTCTCCACAAAGGTGGTGCCTCAACGGATCCTGGAAACTATCGCCCCATAAGCCTGACTAGCTTGGTCTGCAAAGCTATGGAAAGGATCATCATAGACCTCATAAATAAAGATATTGGGGACCTACAGACACTGGATCCTACCCAGTTCAGCTTTGTTAAGGGCAGATCCTGCCTCTTAAACCTGGTTGATTTCTTTGAAACAGTCACTAAGGCCATTGACGAGGGGAAGGTGGTCCACACAGCCTACCTGGACCTCGCTAAAGCCTTCGATACAATACCCCACTCGGGCATTATAAATAAGCTCACCAGCTTAAATATAAACCCCTATGTCACTAGATGGGTTGCAAACTGGCTCAATGAAAGAATCCACATGGTTAGAATTGCTGGAGCCATGTCAGACTCCAAACCAGTTACAAGTGGCATCCCACAAGTCCCAGTCCTGGGACATCTCTTGTTTGGTATATATTTCTCGGAGGTACAGGCCAACACGAAAGGACTGTGGCTGACCAAGTTCACAGATGACTGCAAACTAGGCACCATAATCAACTCTCCAGCTGACACAAGAATCCTACAAAAGGGCCTCATAGAAACAGACAACTGGCGCCAGAGCCATGGCCTCAAGCTAAATGCCAAAAAGTGTATAGTCATCCCCTTTGGCAAAAACAAAGTGCCCACAAATTACCACATAGGTGGTAATCCATTAAGTACGGAAGAAGTAATTAGGGACCTGGGGCCCAAGTTGATAGCAATCTCTCATCTGAAAACCACGTGGCCAAAGTGGTTAGAAAAACATTTTATATAGCCCACCTAATCATGAAGGGATTCACATCTAGATCAGGGGAGGTCATTGTACCTCTTTACTCATCCCTCATCAGGCCCATAATTGAGTACAATGCCCCTTTTGGGATGTAACTTACAAGACACCTGCAGCAACCGGAAAGACCCCATAAGTACCTCACCAAGAGGATCAAAGGGCTCAAACAGATGCCATATGCTGCCCGGTTAAAGAAACTCCAACTCTACTCAGTGGCATACTGCCTGCTCAGAGGCGATCTGTGCCTGACGTATAAAGCCATGTCCAACCCGGAATTAATGGACATGCTGCACCTCAGAAAATCCAAATCCCATCGAGCTATGTGCTTGAGAGACTTGAACCTCAGCACTGAAATAAATAGGACATGCTGGAGGGACAGATTCATAACCCAGAGGCTCCCTTCACTCTGGAATAAAATCCCAGTCCAGGTTAGGCAGAGTCCCTCATTGACTCTCTTCAAGAGGAATCTTGATGAGTGGATGGGAGATCGTAGGTTTACCCTGGGTATCACTTCTGTGTCACTGTTAGACAGAGGCACAGTATACTAACCTCGAAAAAGGGCATAGCAAAATAAATTTAAAATGGGTGGCGAAAGCCAAACACACTCTGGCTAGGCTCATAAATGCCCTAGGGCAGATAGCCTAGTATGAACCTATGAACCTATGAACCATGCAAAAATGGTGTAGCCCTTTGCCATTAGCACTAAAATGTATTGGAATACAACCACCAACACACTTAGAAAAAAAAAACAAAGTTAGGGGCTGCTACTGCTCTCTTGCATGTGTGTGCAACAGGCTCCAGTCTATACTGCTTTTGATGATGACAGACCTCATCCTAAGAGAAGAAGGTTGTTCAATCACAATGGAATGCATAACATTGAAAGAGGAGAGTGTTACAGGGTTGATAAGGAAACACTACAGGAAGTCTGCAACTTGTGCCGCCCCTACCTCAGAGCCAGGAAAAATCAGGGACTACCAGTGCCAGTGGAAACTAATGTATGTGTAGCATTATTGGCTACTGATACATTCCAGAGACCCACAGGTGATGCACTAAGGGTATCACAGGCCTCAGCCTCTAGAATATTTCACCAATGTCTCGATGCTTTGCTAGAATATGCAAGTGAGTACATCTATTTTCCACACACACCAGAGAAGAAACTAAGAACAATGCATGAATTTTATGGTGTAGCACATTTTTCTGAAGTCTTGGGGGACATAGACTGCACTCACGTAGAAATAAAAGCCCCACCTGATGATCAGGGAAGTACATACATCAACAGGAAGGGGTTCAACTCAATCAACTTCCAGGTTGTCTATAATGCCCAAACGATCTTCAATGTCTATGCTGGCAACCCAGGCATATGTCATGACTCACACATATGGCACACCTCAGAGCTTTATACAAAGTTTGCTAGGGGTGGTGTTCCACAAGGCCATCTACTGGCTGATGCTGGTTATGTACTGGAACAGTGGGTCATGGCACACATCAGAAATACACACGCATAAACAGAAGAAAGATACAACAATGCCTACACTCAAACTAGAAATTTCATAGAGCATGTATTTGGCGAGCTGAAGTCACAGTTCCACTGTCTAGACACATCAGGGGTGCCCTGCAGTGCAACCTAGGCACCTGCACAGAAATTCTCACAGTCTGTGCCATGTTGCACAATATCATCTTGAGGAAACAATTACAACAGGGACAGCAAGGCCAAGAACCACACATTCCTGGTCTACAGGCAGGGTCAGCACATTCAGCACACACAGACAAGGATTCTGAGGGAGAATATCCAGTTGCAGAGATAGACAGCAGATGTAGGTATTCACAATATGCCCTTGCCCTGGCTAAGAGACAAAGGACAGTAAATACACTCATCACCTAAGACTCAAAATTTAGCACACACTCACCAGCAAAGGAATACACAACACAACTGAAGCACACACAAATATAAAAAGTAATGCCATCTGATGCCCACAAACTTGACTTACCCATGTAATGTCTGTGTACTGATAGCATCAGACAGAGACATCCCCAAAGCACACGAGTTGTAACTGCAGTATTATTTATTTATTTATTTATTTCCAGTTTGATAACTGGGGATGTCCACTGGGCCCGAAAGCTCATTTTCAGTGGAGGCCCGGGGAGAAAAGCTCCATATTACAGACACATTGCACAGTTAAAGCTCCATATTACAGACACATTGCACACTTAAAGCTCCATATTACAAACACATTGCACACTTAAACAATTTACAAACAAGTAAAAATAAGATTTTTATACAATTGTATTGTTAGCACAGAAAAAATACACATACATATGAAATGCAAATTAAGTAAATCAGAAGAGAAGTGTAGGAAAAAGGAGGTACAAAGAAATAAAGGAGAAGAAATGCCAGGAGGAGGAGAAAAAAAAGAACAGTTAGACAAAGAATTCATTTTATGTTTGTGGTGAAAGATACATTTTACGGTAATGGTCAAAGATACAGCTGCAAGAAGAGGCATTATTGGCAGTGGGGAAGTGAAGATATAAAAGTTGAGTTTATACAGGGGGAAAATTATAAAGAAACTGAGGGTGGGGAGCTGAAGAAAGAGTTGGAAGAAGAGGGGCAGGAGGGAGAATAATGAAAAGGGATGCAATAGGATCTAGGTAGGAAGTATACAATTACATTTCCAGCTTTGGGAGAGGTGAGAATGGAGTAGAGATTTGAATTGTTCAGGGCTTGTAGTGATTCTTAGCAGGGGAGGAAGCAAGTTCCATTTTTTTGCTATAGTATAAGAAAGTAGTAGGTGGCCAGGGGGTCGTTTAGGTTTGTGCACTGAAAGAAGATTTTTGGTGGGCTGATCTTAGGGGCCTGAGAAGAGTGTAGAAATGCAAGATATTAGATAGTGCAGGGCAAGCAGTGGGTTTAAAAATTCATTTGTGGGCAGTAGTAAGTTGGAGGTAGTCAAGATGATTAGGGAGTTCTAGCCATTGAAGACTATGGAGGGAGATGCAATGGTGTGTAGAATGAGTAGAGTTAGTAGCGAATTTGGTGATTTTGTTGTAGCAACTTTCTAGTTTTGAGGAGATAGAAGCTGTGAGGTTGGTTGGAAGAGCAGCACCATACAATAGAGAAGGCAGGAGGAAGGTGGAGGCGAGGGTTTGTCTTGTAGCTAATGATAGAAAGGGAGCATTTCTATAAAGCATATCGAGCTTCTGATGGATTTTTTTATGTTTAGTTGAATATGAGTATTAAATTTCAGGTGTTCATCAATGGTAACACTAAGTAGTTTGGCACAAGTAACAACTTCTATTGAGGAGTGGGAGAGGCTGGTGATCTTGAAAGAGTGCTTATCAAGTGGGAGGGCTTTTGAGGGGGAGAAAAGAATGATATATGATTTATTGGCATTAAGGGAGAGATGGTTTTGAAGCATCCAAATCTCTGTAGTTGTGAAGGCCAATTGGGTCTTGGCCTGGAGCTCGGGAAGGCTAGAGGCTGAGCAGACTAAAGTGGAGTCGTCTGCATATTGCACTAATTGAGAATGAGGAATTGCAGAGTGAAAATCATTGATGAAGACATTAAAGAGCATAGGTCCGAGAATAGAATCCTGTGGAACTCCGGTAGGGGTAGGTAGGAAGGTAGAGGTACCCGTTTGCCATTTCACAGCTTGGGATCTATCTGAGAGATAACTTTTAAACCAAGAAAGGGAATCGAGGGAGAGATTGAGGTTATAAAGGTGGTTAAGAAGGAGTGTGTGGGATACAGTGTTGAATGCCTTGGAAAGGTCAAGAAGGACAGTGGAGACAATATCTCCAGAGTCATAGGCAAGGTTGACAATGTCTAAGAAAGAAAGGAGAGAAGTAATGGTACTGTGGCCAGGACTGAAACCGTGTTGAGTAGAGGTGAGGAGTTGGTTATTGAGGAGGTGGGGCATGAGTTGCAGGTGGAATCATTTTTCAAGGACTTTTGAAATTGGGGAAAGAATGGCGATTGGGCAGAAATTAGAAATGCTATTATTTTTGCCACTTTTATGAAGGGGCAGGTTGTAGGCAGCTCACCATAGTTTGGGAACATAAGATTCCTGGATGGATCTATTGATGAGAATGCTGACGCATATGGCGATACCATCTGCAGCAAGCTTGAGAAAGAGTGAAGGGATATTGTCGGGGACATTGGAGCATGGCTTGAGTTTGGAAAGACGTTTTTTGATACAGGTGGTTGACACAGGTTTTAGATAAAAAGTGGGAGGGGGTTTAGGGGAGCAGAAATGGGGAGAGGAGGGGAAGTAGGTTTAGGGGTAGGGGAGGGGGTGGATTTGGTGAAGGTTTTATTAAGTTCACCTATAGAGTTAGTAAAGAAGGAGTTAAAAAGGGTTGCTATTTCTGTGTCGGCCTTATTGTTGTCAGGACAGGGATTGGATTTAGTACCGGGGTGTTAAAGGGAGTTGATGGAATTCTAGAATTTTTTTGGATTTTTTGAGAGGGTAGACTGAAGTTTGGTGTAGTACGATTTTTTTATCTTTTGTGGTAAGTTTTTTGGTTAGATTGTGGAGTTGCTTAAATTGAAGGAGTGTAGCTGGGTGTTTATTTTTATTGTAGAGTTTCCATGTTTTGTCCCTTTGTAGCATGAGAGTTTTAGTGTCCTTAGTTAGTCAAGGGGCAGAGTTATATTTTACTCGTTTTGTTCGAGGTGGGGCTTGGGAGTTTAGGATTCTAAGGAAGGTAGTATTGAAGACTTCTAAGGCTTCATCTAGAGGAAGAGTTTTTAGGATACCCCAATTTGTTAGTTTAAGGGTTTCAGAAAATATAGAAGGGTTGAAGTTAGTGAGGTTACGAGTGTGAGCATATTGGTGTTGGTGAGGGAGGTGTTGGGCAGTTCAGTGAATAAAGGCTGGAAGATGATCACTTATTGAGTGAGGTAGTAAAACAGAGTCAGAGATATTATTAAGATGGCTGACTAAGATCCAGTCCAGGATGGACCCTGGGGGGGTTGTTTTTGTTAGGTCTGGTAATGTTGTTTTATTAGTTGAGTAAAATTATAAAGATTGATAGATAGAGTGGGAGTATTATTATTAATTTTATTCCAGTCGATGTTGACATCAGCTAGAATGTAAGTCTCAAGTTTGATGTTGTTTGAAGCCCATAAGAGAATATTCTCTAGGGTGGAAGTGTTGTCACCAGAGGGAATATAGATGGCAGTAAGTGTGAAATCTGTATTATATAAACAAATGTATAAGAAGAAATGTACTCAATCAGATCCTGTGTGAGGTGTCCATCCACTAGTGACATTCTTGGCTTATAAGAATGATATCTGTAGTATACAGGTATGCATTGTGCACAATAACTGGCATCAAGTCGGTCACATACCCACTGTACACAATCCAGTCAACTGGATAATTGTATCAACAGTTTCACGCATAGAGCAGTAAGGAGGAATGTAATATCAGTGGTCTGAATGCATGAATTACAGCACTAAATGAAAAAAGCCTTCTGAAATTAATATTTACAGAAGCATCCATAATCATGTTACATAGTAAATATGCATATAATCAACAAACTGAGAAAAATTCACTTAGCTATGCACTCTGGGCATCACACAAATATATGCAACCCAAAGTAAAACCCAAATGAGCAAAGGGCAGGCCACTGTCATTGTCACTTGCACAGAGTGTTGGGGGGTCAGTAGGCCAAGACTGATACTAAAGTAGTGTGTGTAAGGAGCACAGATCATTCATTAAGTAGGAAACATCTAAGGACCACTACTGGTGATGTATCCTAATCAACATTAAGGTTTGTTTACTTTGCATGTGTTTGAGTTGGTATGGTTGGTTGTAAAGTGTAGGTTTGTGTGTGTGTGTGTGTGTGTGTGTGTGTGTGTGTGTGTGTGTGTGTGTGTGTGTGTGTGTGTGTGTGTGTGTGTGTGTCTGAATAAACACAGTCAAGGTTTGTGCTAGAACTATGTCCTACCATGTCAGGCTGGTGTGAGACATGCATGATAGAGCTGTCAGTTCACTGCTATTACTCCCGATCATGTGAACTGCCTCTGCAGAAGTTGCACTGCCACTTCCACATCCCTGGTTTGAAGCGAGGGTGCCACCTGAATGTGAACGATGTCAGCTGAACAAGCTCTCTGAACAACTATGTCTAGGAACACAACCCTATGGCTTTATGCATCTGGATTTGGACCCCTCATTCACTGATGGAGCAGTGGAAGTAGTGCCAATCCAGGAATGGTATCTTGCACAGCCACATCAGGTAACACCATAAGATGTTGCTTCTCTGTGGATACATGAATGCTGGACCTCCCCCAGCAGATGTTCCATCACAGTCAATGCCTGATCCAGTGCGTCAGTCATCCTATCCAATGAGTTGCCCACACAGATGATGCAGTCACTCACTTCAAAATGTGCCATGTTAAGGACATGCACAATCTCTTCCAAGGTGCTTGTGGAACATGCCTGTCCCTACATGATGGCCCTATACATAGGTCTGATGGTACATAATGAAACAACAGCATCAGGATGACGGTGGAGACTAGGCCTAATCTGAGCACCTCTAGCAGCCCCCTTGTGTGGTACCACACCCTCATGATGGATATGGGGAGACTCATTCAATGCTAAGACTGGAATAATCACACTACTTCAATCAACCATGTCACCCTCAGTCTATCCTATATCTGAGGCCTGAGTGGAATGGGTATGCATAGGAATAGCGACTGTGTCTGAAATAAGGCCAGTGGATGTTTGAAACACAACCTCTGTGTCGGACTGACCCACTGCACCCCCTGATTGTGCCTCTATATCACCACCAACAACATCAGAGAGGCTATTGATACTCTGACATCAGGTGGTAGGAGTCCTATGCTGCCTCTGTCAAAATCACTAGTGATAATAATCAATAAACACAAGCAGGAGAAAAACCGGGAGCGAAAGTGAACCAAGCGTGGATCTACACACTCATGTTAAAATGACTTCAGATGTTAAAGTAACACCACACAAATGTTAAACAGTTTTCCATGTGAAAGGAGCACCATACTCATGTTAAACAATTTCAGATGTGAAAGGAACACCACACTCATGTTAAACAATTTCACTTCTGAAAGTAACACCACACTCATGTTAAACATTTTCACATGTGAAAGGAATACCACACTCATGTTAAACAATTTCACATATGAAAGGAAAACCACACCCATGTTAAACAATTTCACATGTGAAAGGAACACCACACTCATGTTAAACAATTTTACATGTGAAAGGAACACCACACACATGTTAAACAATTTCAGATGTGAAAGGAACACCACACTCATCTAAATGATTTCAGATGTGAAAGGAACACCACACTCCTCTAAATGATTTCAGATGTGAATGGAACACCACACTCATGTTAAATGATTTCACATCTGAAAGGAACACCACACTCATGTGAAACAATTTCACATGTGAAAGGAACACTACACTCATGTTAAACAATTTTACATGTAAAAGGAACACCACACTCACGTTAAACAATTTCAGATGTTAAAAGAACACCACACTCATGTTAAAGTATTTCAGATGTGAAAGGAACACCACACTTACGTTAAACAATTTCAGATGTGAAAGGAACACTACACTCATGTTAAACAATTTCACATGTGAAAGGAACACCAAACTCCAATTAAACAATTTCACATGTAAAAGGAACACCACACTCACATTAAACACTTTCCGATATTAAAGGAACACCACACTCATGTTAGACAATTTCACAGGTGAGAGGAACACAACACTCATGTTAAACAATTTCAGATGTGAAAGGAAAACCACACTTGTGTTAAACAATTTCAGATGTTAAAGGAACACCACACTCATGTTAAACAATTTCAGATGTGAAAGGAACACCACACTCATGTTAAACAATTTCAGATGTGAAATGAACACCACATTCATGTTAAACACTGTGAGATGTTAAAGGAACACCACACTCACATTAAACAATTTCAGATGATAAAGGAACACCATACTCATGTTAAACAATTTCACATGTGAAAGGAACACCACACTCACATTAACCAATTTCTCATGTGAAAGGAGCACCACGCTAATGTTGAACAATTTCAGATGTGAAAGGAACACCACACCCATGTTAAACGATTTCAGATGTTAAAGGAACACCACACTCATGTTAAGCAATTTCAGATGCTAAAAGAACACCACACTCATGTTAAACAATTTCAGATGTGAAAGGAACACCACACTCATGTTAAACAATTTCAGATGTGAATGGGGAATAACACAATTGTGTTAAACCATTTCAAATGGTAATGGCCCACTACACTTGTGTTAACTAATTTCACATGTGAAAGGAACACCACACTCATGTTAAGCAATTTTACATGTGAAAGGAACACCACACTTATGTTAAATGATTTCAGATGTTAAAGGAACACCACACTCATGTTAAATGATTTCAGATATTAAAGGAACACAAATGCATGTTAAACAATTTCAGATGTGAAAGGAACACCACAATCATGTTAAACAATTTCACATATGAAAGGAGCACCACACTCATGCTAAATGATTTCAGATGTGAAATGAACAACACAATCGTGTTAAACAATTTCAGATGTGAAAGGAACACCACACTCATGTTAAACAATTTCAGATGTGAAAGGAGCAACACAACCAAGTTAAACAATTTCAGATTTGAATGGAACACTACACTCGTATTAAAAAAATTTAAATGTGAAAGAAACGCAACACTCATGTTAAACAATTTCAGATGTGAAAGGAACACCACACTCATGTTAAACGATTTCACATGTGAAAAGAACACCACACTCACATTAACCAATTTCATATGTGAAAGGAGCACCACACTAATGTTAAACGATTTCAGATGTGAAAGGAACACCACACCCATGTTAAACGATTTCAGATGTTAAAGGAACACTACACTCATGTTAAGCAATTTCAGATGCTAAAGGAACACCACACTCATGTTAAACAATTTTAGATGTGAAAGGAACACCACAGTCATGTTAAACAATTTCAGATGTGAATGGAGAATAACACAATTGTGTTAAACCATTTCAAATGTTAATGGCACACTACACTCGTGTTAAACAATTTCACTTGTGAAAGAAACACCACACTCATGTTAAACAATTTCAGATGTGAAAGGAACACCACACTCATGTTAATTGATTTCAGATGTTAAAGGAACACCACACTCATGTTAAACAATTTCAGATGTTAAAGGAACACACACGCATGTTAAACAATTTCAGATGTGAAAGGAACAGCACAATCATGTTAAAATATTTCACATATGAAAGGAGCACCACACTCATGTTAAACGATTTCAGATGTGAAAGGAACAACACAATCATGTTAAACAATTTCAGATGTTTAAGGAACACCACACTCATCTTAAGCAAATTCAGATGTGAAAGGAACAACGCAATCATGTTAAACAATTTCAGATTTGAATGGAACACTACACTCATGTTAAAAAAATTCACATGTGAAAGAAACACCGCACTCATGTTAAACAATTTCAGATGTGAAAGGAACACCACACTCATGTTAAACAATTTCAGATGTGAAAGGAACACCACACTCATGTTAAACAATTTCAGATGTGAAAGGAACACCACACTCATGTTAAACAAAATTTCAGATGTTATAGGAATACCACAGGCATGTTAAACAATTTCAGGTGTGAAAGGAACACCACACTCATGTTTAACAATTTCAGAAGTGAAAGGAACACCAAACTCATGTTAAACAATTTCAGAAGTAAAAGGAACACTACACTCATGCTAAACAATTTTAGATGTTAAAGGAACACCACATTCACGTTAAACAATTTCACATGTGAAAGGAACACCACACTCATGTTAAACAATTTCACATGTGAAAGGAACACCACATTCATGTTAAACAATTTCACAAGTGAAAGGAACACCACACTCACATTAAACAATTTCACATGTGAAAGGAGCACCACACTCATGTTAAATTATTTCAGATAAGAAAAGAACACCACACTCATGTTAAACACTGTCAAATGTGAAAGGAACACCATGCTCATGTTAAACAATTTCAGATGTTAAAGGAACACCACACTCATGTTAAACAATTTCTGATGTGAAAGAAACACCACACTCATGTTAAAAGACTTCAGATGTTAAAGGAACACCACACTCATGTTAAATAATTTCAGATGTGAAAGGAACACCACAGTCATGTTAAACGATTTCAGATGTGAAAGGAACACCACACTCATGTTAAACAATTTCACTTGTGAAAGGAATACTGCACTCATGTTAAACGATTTCAGATGTGAAAGGAACACCACACTCATGTTAAATGATTTCAGATGTTAAAGAAACAACACACTCATGTTAAATAATTTCACATGTGAAAGGAACACCACGCTCATGTTAAAATTTTTCCCATGTGAAAGGAACGCCACACTCATGTTAAACAATTTCAAATGATAAAGGAAAGCCTCACTCATGTAAAACGATTTCAGATGTGAAAGGAACACCACACTCACATTAAACAATTTCAGATGTTAAAGGAACACCAAATGTATGTTAAACAATTTCAGATGTAAAAGGAATACCACACTTGTGTTAAACAATTTCAGACATGAAAGGAACCCCACACTCATGTTAAACAATTTCAGATGTAAAAGGAACACCACACTCATGTTAAAGAATTTCGGATGTGAAAGGAAAACCACACTCATGTTAAACAATTTCAGATGTTAAGGGAACATCACACTCATGTTAAACAATTTCAGATGTGAAAGGAACACCACAGTCATGTTAAACACGTTTAGATGTTAAAGGAACACCACACTCACATTAAACAATTTCAGATGTTAAAGGAACACCATACTCGTGTTAAAGAATTTCACATGTGTAAGGAACACCACACCCATGTTAACCAATTTCACATGTGAAAGGAGTACCACACTCATGTTAAATGATTTCAGATGTGAAAGGAATATTACACTCATGTTAAACAATTTCAGATGTGAAAAGAACACAACACCCATGTTAAACGACTTCAGATGCTAAAGGAACCCCACACTCATGTTAAGCAATTTCAGATGCTAAAGGAACACCACACTCATGTTAAACGATTTCAGATGTGAAAGGAACACCACACTCACGTTAAACAATTTCACATGGGAAAGGAGCACCATACTCATGTTAAATGATTTCAGATATGAAAAGAATACCACACTCATGTTAAACAATTTCAGATGTGAAAGGAACAACATAATCATGTTAAACAATTTCAGATGTTTAATGAACACCACACTAATGTTAAACAATTTCAGATGTAAAAGGAACACCACATTCACTTTAACCAATTTCAGATGTAAAAGGAAGAACTCTTGTGTTAAACAATTTCACTTGTTAAAGGAACACTACACTCATGTTAAACAATTTCACAAGTGAAAGGATTAGCACACTCATGTTAAACAATTTCACATGTGAAAGGAACACCACACTCATGTTAAACAATTTCACATGTGAAATAAGCACCACACAAATGTTACATGATTTCAGATGTGAAAGGAACACCACACTCATGTTAAACAATTTCAGATGTGAAAGGAACACCACACCCATGTTAAACGAATTCAGATGTGAAAGGA
>NC_056737.1:1223815313-1223870313 GCF_019279795.1 Protopterus annectens
AAACAATTTCAGATGTGAAAGGAACACCACACTCATGTTAAACAATTTCAGATGTGAAAGGAACACCACACTCATGTTAAACAATTTCAGATGTGAAAGGAACACCACACTCATGTTAAACAATTTCAGATGTGAAAGGAACACCACACTCATGTTAAACAATTTCAGATGTGAAAGGAACACCACACTCATGTTAAACAATTTCAGATGTGAAAGGAACACCACACTCATGTTAAACAATTTCAGATGTGAAAGGAACACCACACTCATGTTAAACAATTTCAGATGTGAAAGGAACACCACACTCATGTTAAACAATTTCAGATGTGAAAGGAACACCACACTCATGTTAAACAATTTCAGATGTGAAAGGAACACCACACTCATGTTAAACAATTTCAGATGTGAAAGGAACACCACACTCATGTTAAACAATTTCAGATGTGAAAGGAACACCACACTCATGTTAAACAATTTCAGATGTGAAAGGAACACCACACTCATGTTAAACAATTTCAGATGTGAAAGGAACACCACACTCATGTTAAACAATTTCAGATGTGAAAGGAACACCACACTCATGTTAAACAATTTCAGATGTGAAAGGAACACCACACTCATGTTAAACAATTTCAGATGTGAAAGGAACACCACACTCATGTTAAACAATTTCAGATGTGAAAGGAACACCACACTCATGTTAAACAATTTCAGATGTGAAAGGAACACCACACTCATGTTAAACAATTTCAGATGTGAAAGGAACACCACACTCATGTTAAACAATTTCAGATGTGAAAGGAACACCACACTCATGTTAAACAATTTCAGATGTGAAAGGAACACCACACTCATGTTAAACAATTTCAGATGTGAAAGGAACACCACACTCATGTTAAACAATTTCAGATGTGAAAGGAACACCACACTCATGTTAAACAATTTCAGATGTGAAAGGAACACCACACTCATGTTAAACAATTTCAGATGTGAAAGGAACACCACACTCATGTTAAACAATTTCAGATGTGAAAGGAACACCACACTCATGTTAAACAATTTCAGATGTGAAAGGAACACCACACTCATGTTAAACAATTTCAGATGTGAAAGGAACACCACACTCATGTTAAACAATTTCAGATGTGAAAGGAACACCACACTCATGTTAAACAATTTCAGATGTGAAAGGAACACCACACTCATGTTAAACAATTTCAGATGTGAAAGGAACACCACACTCATGTTAAACAATTTCAGATGTGAAAGGAACACCACACTCATGTTAAACAATTTCAGATGTGAAAGGAACACCACACTCATGTTAAACAATTTCAGATGTGAAAGGAACACCACACTCATGTTAAACAATTTCAGATGTGAAAGGAACACCACACTCATGTTAAACAATTTCAGATGTGAAAGGAACACCACACTCATGTTAAACAATTTCAGATGTGAAAGGAACACCACACTCATGTTAAACAATTTCAGATGTGAAAGGAACACCACACTCATGTTAAACAATTTCAGATGTGAAAGGAACACCACACTCATGTTAAACAATTTCAGATGTGAAAGGAACACCACACTCATGTTAAACAATTTCAGATGTGAAAGGAACACCACACTCATGTTAAACAATTTCAGATGTGAAAGGAACACCACACTCATGTTAAACAATTTCAGATGTGAAAGGAACACCACACTCATGTTAAACAATTTCAGATGTGAAAGGAACACCACACTCATGTTAAACAATTTCAGATGTGAAAGGAACACCACACTCATGTTAAACAATTTCAGATGTGAAAGGAACACCACACTCATGTTAAACAATTTCAGATGTGAAAGGAACACCACACTCATGTTAAACAATTTCAGATGTGAAAGGAACACCACACTCATGTTAAACAATTTCAGATGTGAAAGGAACACCACACTCATGTTAAACAATTTCAGATGTGAAAGGAACACCACACTCATGTTAAACAATTTCAGATGTGAAAGGAACACCACACTCATGTTAAACAATTTCAGATGTGAAAGGAACACCACACTCATGTTAAACAATTTCAGATGTGAAAGGAACACCACACTCATGTTAAACAATTTCAGATGTGAAAGGAACACCACACTCATGTTAAACAATTTCAGATGTGAAAGGAACACCACACTCATGTTAAACAATTTCAGATGTGAAAGGAACACCACACTCATGTTAAACAATTTCAGATGTGAAAGGAACACCACACTCATGTTAAACAATTTCAGATGTGAAAGGAACACCACACTCATGTTAAACAATTTCAGATGTGAAAGGAACACCACACTCATGTTA
This sequence comes from Protopterus annectens, assembly GCF_019279795.1. Taxonomy (NCBI): domain Eukaryota; kingdom Metazoa; phylum Chordata; order Ceratodontiformes; family Protopteridae; genus Protopterus; species Protopterus annectens. The sequence goes on from NC_056737.1 coordinate 1,223,817,655, forward strand.
AACAATTTCAGATGTGAAAGGAACACCACACTCATGTTAAACAATTTCAGATGTGAAAGGAACACCACACTCATGTTAAACAATTTCAGATGTGAAAGGAACACCACACTCATGTTAAACAATTTCAGATGTGAAAGGAACACCACACTCATGTTAAACAATTTCAGATGTGAAAGGAACACCACACTCATGTTAAACAATTTCAGATGTGAAAGGAACACCACACTCATGTTAAACAATTTCAGATGTGAAAGGAACACCACACTCATGTTAAACAATTTCAGATGTGAAAGGAACACCACACTCATGTTAAACAATTTCAGATGTGAAAGGAACACCACACTCATGTTAAACAATTTCAGATGTGAAAGGAACACCACACTCATGTTAAACAATTTCAGATGTGAAAGGAACACCACACTCATGTTAAACAATTTCAGATGTGAAAGGAACACCACACTCATGTTAAACAATTTCAGATGTGAAAGGAACACCACACTCATGTTAAACAATTTCAGATGTGAAAGGAACACCACACTCATGTTAAACAATTTCAGATGTGAAAGGAACACCACACTCATGTTAAACAATTTCAGATGTGAAAGGAACACCACACTCATGTTAAACAATTTCAGATGTGAAAGGAACACCACACTCATGTTAAACAATTTCAGATGTGAAAGGAACACCACACTCATGTTAAACAATTTCAGATGTGAAAGGAACACCACACTCATGTTAAACAATTTCAGATGTGAAAGGAACACCACACTCATGTTAAACAATTTCAGATGTGAAAGGAACACCACACTCATGTTAAACAATTTCAGATGTGAAAGGAACACCACACTCATGTTAAACAATTTCAGATGTGAAAGGAACACCACACTCATGTTAAACAATTTCAGATGTGAAAGGAACACCACACTCATGTTAAACAATTTCAGATGTGAAAGGAACACCACACTCATGTTAAACAATTTCAGATGTGAAAGGAACACCACACTCATGTTAAACAATTTCAGATGTGAAAGGAACACCACACTCATGTTAAACAATTTCAGATGTGAAAGGAACACCACACTCATGTTAAACAATTTCAGATGTGAAAGGAACACCACACTCATGTTAAACAATTTCAGATGTGAAAGGAACACCACACTCATGTTAAACAATTTCAGATGTGAAAGGAACACCACACTCATGTTAAACAATTTCAGATGTGAAAGGAACACCACACTCATGTTAAACAATTTCAGATGTGAAAGGAACACCACACTCATGTTAAACAATTTCAGATGTGAAAGGAACACCACACTCATGTTAAACAATTTCAGATGTGAAAGGAACACCACACTCATGTTAAACAATTTCAGATGTGAAAGGAACACCACACTCATGTTAAACAATTTCAGATGTGAAAGGAACACCACACTCATGTTAAACAATTTCAGATGTGAAAGGAACACCACACTCATGTTAAACAATTTCAGATGTGAAAGGAACACCACACTCATGTTAAACAATTTCAGATGTGAAAGGAACACCACACTCATGTTAAACAATTTCAGATGTGAAAGGAACACCACACTCATGTTAAACAATTTCAGATGTGAAAGGAACACCACACTCATGTTAAACAATTTCAGATGTGAAAGGAACACCACACTCATGTTAAACAATTTCAGATGTGAAAGGAACACCACACTCATGTTAAACAATTTCAGATGTGAAAGGAACACCACACTCATGTTAAACAATTTCAGATGTGAAAGGAACACCACACTCATGTTAAACAATTTCAGATGTGAAAGGAACACCACACTCATGTTAAACAATTTCAGATGTGAAAGGAACACCACACTCATGTTAAACAATTTCAGATGTGAAAGGAACACCACACTCATGTTAAACAATTTCAGATGTGAAAGGAACACCACACTCATGTTAAACAATTTCAGATGTGAAAGGAACACCACACTCATGTTAAACAATTTCAGATGTGAAAGGAACACCACACTCATGTTAAACAATTTCAGATGTGAAAGGAACACCACACTCATGTTAAACAATTTCAGATGTGAAAGGAACACCACACTCATGTTAAACAATTTCAGATGTGAAAGGAACACCACACTCATGTTAAACAATTTCAGATGTGAAAGGAACACCACACTCATGTTAAACAATTTCAGATGTGAAAGGAACACCACACTCATGTTAAACAATTTCAGATGTGAAAGGAACACCACACTCATGTTAAACAATTTCAGATGTGAAAGGAACACCACACTCATGTTAAACAATTTCAGATGTGAAAGGAACACCACACTCATGTTAAACAATTTCAGATGTGAAAGGAACACCACACTCATGTTAAACAATTTCAGATGTGAAAGGAACACCACACTCATGTTAAACAATTTCAGATGTGAAAGGAACACCACACTCATGTTAAACAATTTCAGATGTGAAAGGAACACCACACTCATGTTAAACAATTTCAGATGTGAAAGGAACACCACACTCATGTTAAACAATTTCAGATGTGAAAGGAACACCACACTCATGTTAAACAATTTCAGATGTGAAAGGAACACCACACTCATGTTAAACAATTTCAGATGTGAAAGGAACACCACACTCATGTTAAACAATTTCAGATGTGAAAGGAACACCACACTCATGTTAAACAATTTCAGATGTGAAAGGAACACCACACTCATGTTAAACAATTTCAGATGTGAAAGGAACACCACACTCATGTTAAACAATTTCAGATGTGAAAGGAACACCACACTCATGTTAAACAATTTCAGATGTGAAAGGAACACCACACTCATGTTAAACAATTTCAGATGTGAAAGGAACACCACACTCATGTTAAACAATTTCAGATGTGAAAGGAACACCACACTCATGTTAAACAATTTCAGATGTGAAAGGAACACCACACTCATGTTAAACAATTTCAGATGTGAAAGGAACACCACACTCATGTTAAACAATTTCAGATGTGAAAGGAACACCACACTCATGTTAAACAATTTCAGATGTGAAAGGAACACCACACTCATGTTAAACAATTTCAGATGTGAAAGGAACACCACACTCATGTTAAACAATTTCAGATGTGAAAGGAACACCACACTCATGTTAAACAATTTCAGATGTGAAAGGAACACCACACTCATGTTAAACAATTTCAGATGTGAAAGGAACACCACACTCATGTTAAACAATTTCAGATGTGAAAGGAACACCACACTCATGTTAAACAATTTCAGATGTGAAAGGAACACCACACTCATGTTAAACAATTTCAGATGTGAAAGGAACACCACACTCATGTTAAACAATTTCAGATGTGAAAGGAACACCACACTCATGTTAAACAATTTCAGATGTGAAAGGAACACCACACTCATGTTAAACAATTTCAGATGTGAAAGGAACACCACACTCATGTTAAACAATTTCAGATGTGAAAGGAACACCACACTCATGTTAAACAATTTCAGATGTGAAAGGAACACCACACTCATGTTAAACAATTTCAGATGTGAAAGGAACACCACACTCATGTTAAACAATTTCAGATGTGAAAGGAACACCACACTCATGTTAAACAATTTCAGATGTGAAAGGAACACCACACTCATGTTAAACAATTTCAGATGTGAAAGGAACACCACACTCATGTTAAACAATTTCAGATGTGAAAGGAACACCACACTCATGTTAAACAATTTCAGATGTGAAAGGAACACCACACTCATGTTAAACAATTTCAGATGTGAAAGGAACACCACACTCATGTTAAACAATTTCAGATGTGAAAGGAACACCACACTCATGTTAAACAATTTCAGATGTGAAAGGAACACCACACTCATGTTAAACAATTTCAGATGTGAAAGGAACACCACACTCATGTTAAACAATTTCAGATGTGAAAGGAACACCACACTCATGTTAAACAATTTCAGATGTGAAAGGAACACCACACTCATGTTAAACAATTTCAGATGTGAAAGGAACACCACACTCATGTTAAACAATTTCAGATGTGAAAGGAACACCACACTCATGTTAAACAATTTCAGATGTGAAAGGAACACCACACTCATGTTAAACAATTTCAGATGTGAAAGGAACACCACACTCATGTTAAACAATTTCAGATGTGAAAGGAACACCACACTCATGTTAAACAATTTCAGATGTGAAAGGAACACCACACTCATGTTAAACAATTTCAGATGTGAAAGGAACACCACACTCATGTTAAACAATTTCAGATGTGAAAGGAACACCACACTCATGTTAAACAATTTCAGATGTGAAAGGAACACCACACTCATGTTAAACAATTTCAGATGTGAAAGGAACACCACACTCATGTTAAACAATTTCAGATGTGAAAGGAACACCACACTCATGTTAAACAATTTCAGATGTGAAAGGAACACCACACTCATGTTAAACAATTTCAGATGTGAAAGGAACACCACACTCATGTTAAACAATTTCAGATGTGAAAGGAACACCACACTCATGTTAAACAATTTCAGATGTGAAAGGAACACCACACTCATGTTAAACAATTTCAGATGTGAAAGGAACACCACACTCATGTTAAACAATTTCAGATGTGAAAGGAACACCACACTCATGTTAAACAATTTCAGATGTGAAAGGAACACCACACTCATGTTAAACAATTTCAGATGTGAAAGGAACACCACACTCATGTTAAACAATTTCAGATGTGAAAGGAACACCACACTCATGTTAAACAATTTCAGATGTGAAAGGAACACCACACTCATGTTAAACAATTTCAGATGTGAAAGGAACACCACACTCATGTTAAACAATTTCAGATGTGAAAGGAACACCACACTCATGTTAAACAATTTCAGATGTGAAAGGAACACCACACTCATGTTAAACAATTTCAGATGTGAAAGGAACACCACACTCATGTTAAACAATTTCAGATGTGAAAGGAACACCACACTCATGTTAAACAATTTCAGATGTGAAAGGAACACCACACTCATGTTAAACAATTTCAGATGTGAAAGGAACACCACACTCATGTTAAACAATTTCAGATGTGAAAGGAACACCACACTCATGTTAAACAATTTCAGATGTGAAAGGAACACCACACTCATGTTAAACAATTTCAGATGTGAAAGGAACACCACACTCATGTTAAACAATTTCAGATGTGAAAGGAACACCACACTCATGTTAAACAATTTCAGATGTGAAAGGAACACCACACTCATGTTAAACAATTTCAGATGTGAAAGGAACACCACACTCATGTTAAACAATTTCAGATGTGAAAGGAACACCACACTCATGTTAAACAATTTCAGATGTGAAAGGAACACCACACTCATGTTAAACAATTTCAGATGTGAAAGGAACACCACACTCATGTTAAACAATTTCAGATGTGAAAGGAACACCACACTCATGTTAAACAATTTCAGATGTGAAAGGAACACCACACTCATGTTAAACAATTTCAGATGTGAAAGGAACACCACACTCATGTTAAACAATTTCAGATGTGAAAGGAACACCACACTCATGTTAAACAATTTCAGATGTGAAAGGAACACCACACTCATGTTAAACAATTTCAGATGTGAAAGGAACACCACACTCATGTTAAACAATTTCAGATGTGAAAGGAACACCACACTCATGTTAAACAATTTCAGATGTGAAAGGAACACCACACTCATGTTAAACAATTTCAGATGTGAAAGGAACACCACACTCATGTTAAACAATTTCAGATGTGAAAGGAACACCACACTCATGTTAAACAATTTCAGATGTGAAAGGAACACCACACTCATGTTAAACAATTTCAGATGTGAAAGGAACACCACACTCATGTTAAACAATTTCAGATGTGAAAGGAACACCACACTCATGTTAAACAATTTCAGATGTGAAAGGAACACCACACTCATGTTAAACAATTTCAGATGTGAAAGGAACACCACACTCATGTTAAACAATTTCAGATGTGAAAGGAACACCACACTCATGTTAAACAATTTCAGATGTGAAAGGAACACCACACTCATGTTAAACAATTTCAGATGTGAAAGGAACACCACACTCATGTTAAACAATTTCAGATGTGAAAGGAACACCACACTCATGTTAAACAATTTCAGATGTGAAAGGAACACCACACTCATGTTAAACAATTTCAGATGTGAAAGGAACACCACACTCATGTTAAACAATTTCAGATGTGAAAGGAACACCACACTCATGTTAAACAATTTCAGATGTGAAAGGAACACCACACTCATGTTAAACAATTTCAGATGTGAAAGGAACACCACACTCATGTTAAACAATTTCAGATGTGAAAGGAACACCACACTCATGTTAAACAATTTCAGATGTGAAAGGAACACCACACTCATGTTAAACAATTTCAGATGTGAAAGGAACACCACACTCATGTTAAACAATTTCAGATGTGAAAGGAACACCACACTCATGTTAAACAATTTCAGATGTGAAAGGAACACCACACTCATGTTAAACAATTTCAGATGTGAAAGGAACACCACACTCATGTTAAACAATTTCAGATGTGAAAGGAACACCACACTCATGTTAAACAATTTCAGATGTGAAAGGAACACCACACTCATGTTAAACAATTTCAGATGTGAAAGGAACACCACACTCATGTTAAACAATTTCAGATGTGAAAGGAACACCACACTCATGTTAAACAATTTCAGATGTGAAAGGAACACCACACTCATGTTAAACAATTTCAGATGTGAAAGGAACACCACACTCATGTTAAACAATTTCAGATGTGAAAGGAACACCACACTCATGTTAAACAATTTCAGATGTGAAAGGAACACCACACTCATGTTAAACAATTTCAGATGTGAAAGGAACACCACACTCATGTTAAACAATTTCAGATGTGAAAGGAACACCACACTCATGTTAAACAATTTCAGATGTGAAAGGAACACCACACTCATGTTAAACAATTTCAGATGTGAAAGGAACACCACACTCATGTTAAACAATTTCAGATGTGAAAGGAACACCACACTCATGTTAAACAATTTCAGATGTGAAAGGAACACCACACTCATGTTAAACAATTTCAGATGTGAAAGGAACACCACACTCATGTTAAACAATTTCAGATGTGAAAGGAACACCACACTCATGTTAAACAATTTCAGATGTGAAAGGAACAACACAATTGTGTTAAACAATTTCAGATGTGAAAGGAACACCACACTCATGTTAAACAATTATATATAGTCATGTGTGTATGGAAAGAACAATACATTTTTCCATCTACATTTTTTCAATATTGTAAGATATACCTACGCTTTTTAGATGATTTATTTATTTTGTGGAATGGTGGAAGTACATTAATTGATGACTTTGTGAATTATATTAATCAAACTAATTCTTTTTTAAAATTTACAGCTGTTAAGGATTTTAACCAGATTTCTTACTTAGATGTTCTATTTAGAAAAGATTACGAAACTATTTCCTTTATATCAAAAATCTTCCACAAGGAAACCTACAGTAATATTTTTTTGCACTATGAAAACTGCCATCCACATACACAGAAACAAGCCGTCCTAAAGAGACAATTCGTGTGGGCAGCTAGAATGGTCACTTAATGGGATGACTTCATATCTGAATGTGAACTTCTAAAAACCATGTTTTTACACATAGGTTACCCAATTCCTTTGGTGGATGATGTTATACAGGAGGTTTGCACCAAGAGAAGTATTGGTCACTTTAAGCCCTTGTTAACAAATGAAACGATTGTGCAAGAAACAAACCCTAATATTTGTATTCCAAGCAATAATGATAATGAACATTCAACAATACCTAACACAGAGAACAATCTGGTTACTTCTGCTAATAACAATAATACTGTTAATTGGAATTTTAAGTGTAGTTTTGTTACCACCTTTAATTCCCATAGCTCTGCTATTAGATCTATTTTAGAGAAAAATTGTGCTTTTTTGTTGAATGATTCTTTGCTTAAGAATAAATTAGATATACATCCCCCGTCATGTACAAAATAGGTTACAACCTCAAGAAATGTTTTGAGACTACTTTTAATAACAACTGTCAAGGCTACATGTATAAATGTGGTTGATATAAATTTTGTAACCTTATTTTAGAAACCTGTGGGGTTCTTGTAAATGGGCAATATATAAAGATCATGGGTAGATTTTGTTGTTTTTCCAAAAAGGTTGTTTATTGTGCTATGTGTACCCATTGTGTGTCATTTTATGTGGGGAAAACAGAAAGGAAACTGAAAGAAAGGATGGGTGAACATCTTAGAGCTATTAGTGACAAAGTTGAAAATAATGCTTTAGCAAAACACATTTACTTAAACCCCACACATCAGTTTAAATTCATTGTTTTAGCTATTTAAAAAAAAACAATGATATGAGGGGAGCATGGCCAGCCCATTTAGAAAAAATGGAATTGGGGTGACAAATTCACCTGTGCGCACATTTTTGGCCAGGCCTGAATGAGTCTCTTTCCCTTAAAAGCATATTAAAATTAAAATCTCTGGACAGGTAATTTATTCTATTATTTATTTTTCCATCATCAATATTTATAATGGCTGTTATACCTTATTATATTTACTATTATATTTTTTATTATTATTAGTATTATACCTTTATTATTCATCATACTTGTATTTCATACGTAAAACATATACATTTATACACCGCCGAACTATGCATGCGTTCAGCATATTGTGGTCATAATTTTACATTATTTTAGGTTTATTTTACATTTATAACTATTTATGTAGGTATTACACGTACTCTCAGTATTTGGGTTGTTTATTGTATTTATATTTATATTTTTAAGGTTTTACAATGGTTTTATAACACAATTATTTGAGGTATATTCAGTTTATTTATATGACTACACCTTTTAGATATGCTTCAGTCTTGTGTGCCTAAGGTGGGGGGTGAATTTGCTGTAATTTTTCTGACATCATGTTTTTTGTGAAATGGACCAATAGTATTGAAAGGAGGGAATTTCCAATGGTTTTAGCAGAAGGAAGTGATGTTTCTTATTGTCAGAAGAAGTTTGCCAGTGTGACAAATGAAAGCGCTTACCTGGATTATTGCTTTTTACTTATTGTACTTTAGATTATTTTAATTAAAAGGTTTTCTTTTGCTACCAGACCGGATTCTACTTTTCATTTTACTTGGTTTTGTGTGGCTCTTATTGCAAGTTTGAGCTTTGTTTGCATTTGTTCATGTTTCTTTCATGTTGCTTATTTTGTACTTTTCCTTTATATTTATCTGCATATCTTCTAAGTTTTTCACCCTGTGCTGCTATCTTTACTTTATTACTTGCAAACATGTACAATAGATTTTGATCTTTTCTGATACTGCACATTGCTTTTATCACCTCTGTCTTTCTAAGTGTTTTTGTTGGTCTGTTCCCTCTTCTATACTCTTCTAACAGTGAGACCTCTTATTTTAATTGCTTTATAGTTTTTCTCTTGTTTTTATTCAGTGCTTTCAGGGTGGCATTTGATTTCTTCCCTTCCTTTCCCTTACCGCTCTGTGTTTTTGTGGTAAGCCTTTATCTGTTATTAATTTAGCTGCACAATTATACATCCTATTTACTTTTGCTATATCACATGAGTTTCTTTTAATAATCTTGATTAGGGTATTCACATATTTTATTAGACGTCTAACATTTTTGATTTATTAACTTTCTATAATCTATTTATTTCATTAGTATTAATATATCGATCCACCTCTATTAAATCAAGCAACTCTTCCCTTAGATCATTTTCTTCTAAACTAAGGGCACATTCTTTGTTCTCTGTTTCCTGCAGACATTCTACAGAAAGTTCCAGAACATCTTCCTGTGACGTATTCTCTTCAACTGCACCCTGCAGCATCCATTACTCTTTCATATGGGAATGCATCAGAGTTGCCACTGTTTCCTGATACTTCTCTTGTTATGCAATTCCAAATGGACTTTTGTATGGATTTCTTATACCATCTTCATGTGGCAACTGATTAGATGATCCTCATTCCACGTGTTTCTCCTTAATATGGGGAAGTCATTGTTCCATCATGCTGTGACTTTACCTGAGTTAGATTTTCTTCATTAAATCCTTCACTTAAAAGGTAATCCATAACTTCACTTTCTAATCTTTAACTTCTCCATTGCTAATCCTCTTTTCTACATTCCCCATTTGTTTCCTTCTTTTGTATTGTGAAATTTGGTGCTGCATATTTGTTTTGATCAGTTTTGCTTTCTCCTTTGCATAAATATTGCACCATATTAAATCTTTTTTTCTTTCTCATGCCCATATTCCTTCTTCAGATGTCTCCGTCTCCACCTGTTTCTTTGTACTTTGCGGAATCGTTGTTCCATCATGCTGTGATATAACCTGTTAGACTTCTACATTAAATCCTTTACTTTACATGTATTCTATAACTTCAGCTTCTATTTGTTTAACTCTTGTTTTACTTATATTATGTTCTACATTCCTCCTTTATTATATTATTGTTTGTACAGTGAGATTTTCCTTATTTGGCTGTTTTGCCTATATTTCTTTTCAAATATCTTTGGAGCTGCTTATTTTAATTGATTAGTTTGGCTTTCTCCTTGCATAAATATTGCACCATATCAAATCTTTATCTTTCTTTCCCATGTCTATGTTTCTTTTTTTTACACTTGTAATAAATCTCTAGTTTTTTTATAGGTTCATAGGTTCATACTAGGCTATCTGCCCTAGGGCATTTATAAGCCTAGCCAGAGTGTGTTTGGCTTTCACCACCCATTTTAAATTAATTTTGTTATGCCCTTTTTCAAGGTTTGTATACTTTGCCTCTGTCTAACAGTGACACAGAAGTGATACCCGGGGTAAAGCTACGATCTCCCATCCACTCATCAAGATTCTTCTTGAAGAGAGTCAATGAGGGACTCTGCCTAACCTGGACTGGGATTTTATTCCAGAATGAAGGGAGCCTCTGGGTTATGAATCTGTCCCTCCAGCATGTCCTATTTATTTCAGTGCTGAGGTTCAAGTCTCTCGAGCGTGTAGCTCGATGGGATTTGGATTTTCTGAGGTGCAGCATGTCCATTAGTTCCGGGTTGGACATGGCTTTATACATCAGGCACAGATCGCCTCTGAGCAGGCGGTATGCCACTGAGTAGAGCTGGAGTTTCTTTAACCGGGCAGAATATGGCATCTGTTTGAGCCCATTGATCCTCTTGGTGAGGTATTTTTGGGGTCTTTCCAGTTGCTGCAGGTGTCTGGTAAGGTACATCCCAAAAGGGACATTGTACTCAATTTTATGGCCTGATGAGGGATGAGTAAAGAGGCATGATGACCTCCCCTGATCTAGATGTGAATCCCTTCATGATTAGGTGGGCTATATAAAATGTTTTTCTAACCACTTTGGCCACGTGGTTGTCAAATGAGAGATTACTATCAACTTGGGTCCCCAGGTCCCTAATTACTTCTTCTGTACTTAATGGATTACCACCTATGTGGTAATTTGTGGGCACTTTGTTTTTGCCAAAGGGGATGACTATACACTTTTTGGCGTTTAGCTTGAGGCCATGGCTCTGGCACCAGTTGTCTGTTTCTATGAGGCCCTTTTGGAGGATGCTTGTGTCGGCTGGAGAGTCGATTATGGCACCCAGTTTGCAGTCATCTGCTAACTTGGTCAGCCACAGTCCTTCCATGTTGACCTGTACCTCCGAGAAATATATACAGAACAAGAGAGGTCCCAGGACTGAGCCTTGTGGGATGCCACTTGTAACTGGTTTGGAGTCTGACATGGCTCCAGCAATTCTAATCATGTGGGTTCTGTCCTTCAGCCAGTTTGCAACCCATCTACAGACATAGGGGTTTATATTTAAGCTGGTGAGCTTATCTATAATGCCCGAGTGGGGTATTGTATCGAAGGCTTTTGCGAGGTCAAGGAAGGCTGTGTGGACCACCTTCCCCTCATCAATGGCCTTGGTGACTGTTTCAAAGAAATTGACCAGGTTTAAGAGGCAGGATCTGCCCTTAACAAAGCTGAACTGGGTAGGATCCAGTGTCTGTAGGTCCCCAATATCTTTATCTATGAGGTCCATAATGATCCTTTCCATAGCTTTGCAGACCAAGCTAGTCAGGCTTATGGGGAGATAGTTTCCAGGATCCGTTGAGGCACCACCTTTGTGGAGAGGGACCACTGTTTCTGTACGCCACTCTTTGGGTACAATATCCTGTAGTAAGGCTGAGATTGAACAGTAGTTTTATGTTTGGGTTTAGCTCTTCTTGGAGTTCATGTAGGATGCAGCCCGGGACACCGTCTGGTCCCATTGATGCTGTGTTTTTCTGCTTTGGGGAGGGCGGCTCTTACCTGAGCATCTGAGATGTCAGGGGGGGCAGCACTCTGCTGGGATAGATATTTGCCCTTTTGGTGGGGGCGGAGTTTGAACTGAACCTGTCAGCTAGGATGTTGGCAATGTCTGTGGGTTTGGTGTATTTTTTGTCATTTTGGACTAATTCTGAGCATATCTGGGAATTACCACCCAGGTTCCTAACATAACTAAAGAAAGCCTTGTGATTATCCTTAGTGTCCTGTGCAATTTTCTCACCAAATGTCCCAAAGTTTGTTCATCTGTGGAATGTTCTTCATGGATCAGTTGTATACATGAACACAAATTTGCATCTGAAGCTTTGATAGTTTTTTTCTTTCCTGTAATGTTTCTCTTATTTTTTTTAATATCTTCTATCTGGAAATTTTGGGCTTTTTGCATAACAGTAGCAATACATATCTGCTTCCCTTTCCTCAATAGTCAACTCTATCATCTTTATTGCATTTTTTTGCCTGTCAGTTTTTGTGTTTTTTGTGGACTGCTACTTCCTCTTATAACGGGGAGGGGGGAGGCATCCCCCCCCCCCCGAGCCTGGACTTACCATTGTAGGAATGTTTCCGTGTCTTGAAGATTCTATACTGTTCATTTTTTTCTAGTCCTGGCACCAGCTTGCATACCAGGATTGGGAACTTTTTTCTCCTGGGACTTGTGTGCCAAGCTGTCTTTTTTTTTTAACTTATCTCTGAAAAACAGTCTATATATATCAATATCATCTTGGTGAGATTTTGTGTAAATAGGGTCCACCACATGAAGTTACTCACCAAAACTTGAGGATGAATTAAGTTCCAGCAATACTACTCTCCTTTTCTTGCTGATTTTATCATCTCTACATTAGGACCCATTCTTTTTAATTTCTCCAAGTCTTTTGGGTTTCTAATACCATGATAATAATGGACCTCATACCTAAGTCAAAGTATGATTACAGTTCATGAAATTAGTATTGTTTCAGTCTTTGATGTTAGCCAGAAGTGCTCTTCCCAGCACTAGCAAGTACCCAATATTAACTCCTTCTGTAAGTCATATGGAGTAACATGTATCCGTAGCATATCTAAGTATGATTGTAAATTCTTTTTTTATAAGACCCGTTGCTCCTACTAATATTGTCACTGTCTGGGTAACCTTTTTCTACATTGCCCTCATTTCTGCCTACAAATCCTGTTATTTTATGACTTTGTGTCTTTCAGTACTACGGAAGCTGTAGTCACTGGGTGTAGCAATTTCAGTGATCTATGCTACTTTTGTCTTCTTTTCATGGACTACTATAGCTCTTCTTTTTATGGACTACTATAGCTGGTTTTCTCACATCTATTTTTGAGCTGTTGGTAATGGGTGATTCCATGTGATATAAACTTTATCACTGTTGATAATGCTTTGGGGTTCCTGTTTCCAATGATTTTCAGCTACTTTGTACAATCCGCAATGCAACAGTCTTTTCACATTAGTATGCCTTTTAGTATGCAGTCCTTCTACCACTAGTATATCACAACCAGAAACAAGATGCGCAATTGTTTCCAATTCTGTTTTACAAAACCTGCATTTGTCTGTTTCTCCAATATGTTCAATAGACTTTGTAAACCAATGTATGCATAGTCTGCTATCCTGGGCCACCAATATTAACCTTTCATCTTTTAGTTTACTCCTGTGTTAGATCTTTATCACCATAAGGTTGTTCCAGGTATTTTCCATGCTTGCAATTATATCTATGCATTTTCCAAACTTCTTCACTTTTCAACTGATCCTTCACCTTATATTTTTTTTTGTTTGTTTTCTGGCACATTCAGTTGTTGCCTGATTTTTATCTACTCTTGGTTGTATTTCCATTCCTGCTCGATACCGATATGCTTCTGCTAAACTAAGCAGGGAAGTAATCTTAGACGTATTGTCCTCATGTTTTAAAACGTTCACTATGTTTGAGTCTTGTGAGGTCAGCAGATATGTATGCAGTCTGACAACTGCAGATCTATACACATAATCAGTTTCCAGGAGGTCCAACCCTCCTTCAAAATGGGCAATATATAATCTTGGTATGCACTGATTTTTATAAATCATTTGATAAGCATGAAGCATCCTTCTTATTTTCCTGTCTAATCTATGCAACACATTTTGGGTCCAGTCAGTCATCCCAAAACTATAAGTTATGTTAGGAAGAGCAAATTGGTTTATAGCATGGTCTTTGCTCCTAGATGTCAGCACTGTTTTCACTATTAATTTCAGTCTTCTAAAATATTCCTTACTACTAAGTTTTATTCTACATTAATTTTAGTCTTCTAAAATATTCCTTACTAAGTTTTATTCTACATGGACACACAAATGAAGTTTAAGATTTTGGGAATATATTTCAGTTTTATTTAAATTAATATGTAATTAAATGAAGTAAGCAAAAAGCAAGGGGTATGCCTACACCACTTAATTGATTTAAAATTACTTTGGGTATCAGATTTGAAAATCAAGATGTAACTAGACAGAAGTGGGAGACAGGTTATTAAGTATGTTGCAAAAGATTATAAAGTGGATGGATAATACACTTTCTTTTAATAAAAACAAATGTTTTCTTATTAAAATTTTTAATTTTAAGATTATGAACTTATCTGGCTGATTTTATTGTTAGAAAATTAAAAGTTTCTCAAAATAGTAAATCATTGTCATAAAAGCTACATCTATTTTTTAAAATAGTTTTCACAATATGTATAATTTAGTACAATTTAGTACAATTGTTTAAACTGTAGATGTTTATTATTGCATTTTCTTTTGAAGTTTATAAAATTATTTTTCTTAAAATGTTTTTGTAATACTTTGGAGCTTTTCTTCCCAGGCCCTCACTGAAAACAGGAACCTACCTAGTCACACTTTTATGGTAATCAGATATCAACAAATAAATAATTAATTAATTAAATAAAATAAATAAATACAAGTCAAACTGATTAGGACTTTCATAACAGGGATTTTAGGTAATTCATTTAATTCAACTAAATGGAGAATTTTGTACAACAATTTTTGTAAATGCATGCATTAACATGATCTATTCAGTTATATTTTTTCACTTTTTTCAGACAATGACTGAGGGTGTTTAAGACTGGTTTTAGGACATTGTTGTGTAACAGTTATGGGCACCAGCTGGAAACATGGACATTTTGTAAAAATAATTTTATATAATGCCAAAAATGAGGAAACAAAAAATTAAAATAGTGGAAAACAGAGGGAGATAAATTGGTAAGTAATAGAAAGTACAGGCATTAGATAATCAAGATCTGCATCTGTAAAAACACTAAAAGCACTGAAGTGCACACCAAGAACCATTAGGAATAAACTTGTATCATTAGTGTATTCAAATTCACTTTCATCACTAAGACTTCATCAGAAAAAGAGTGCATACAAAAACAGTGAACCAATAATGTTGAATCACAATTAAACAATAAAGTAAGTTTTTTTTTTTAACTTTAACCTTTTTTTATATCTATCTCTTAGAAAACTCTTAATGTTTATGGTCTCATTTAACCCCAGAGGGTTATCAGCTGCCAGTCTGATCTGTCACATTGTTTCTTTTTTCTCCACTTTGTTTTTATAATTGTCTCCTCTCCTAACTTCCAAGATAAATTACAATACTGCATTTTTTTTATATTTACTACATATACAAGAATGCCTAAACAAGGGGGAATTCAGTAAAGCCTACATGGAGTGATTCTTCATATAGGCATAGTGACATGGCCCCAACATGAAACATTGCCGCCAAGTGATCCACTAAACAGGGTGGAGGCAAACGTAAAAACACAGAAGTGTCTGCAGAATGCAAATCACCTCATGATCTGGTGAAATCCATGTAAATGTTGTTGATTTGTGATACAATAAGCAGAAAGGCACCCATGTAGGTGCAGCGTTGGTGTAAGAAATGTATGCGCATAGAAACCGTGTATCAGACTGTAAAATTTAAACAGACCCCCCCCCCAAAAAAAAGGTGGATATTGCACTGTAGGCATGCACATGGCCAAAACTATGGTCAGTGAGTCCAGAAAGCAATGCAAATCATTAAAAAATATACATTTGTTTTAATACATATATTACGTTTGCACTGCGTGCAGCGATGTGCAAATATAGAGTTAAGAGAAAAAAAATTAAAAAGGGTAAAAAATTAAAATTAGACATTTGCAAAAATATTGCATTAACCCAGCATGCAGAGTCTTACAAGGACATGTGTCAGTTGCTGCTATGGAGGCAGGCCTTAGAGTAGTGAAGTATCTAGGGTATACTTAATTAGCTGCATGTAAATGAGCTAGGGTTACTGAACAGCAAAAAGGACTACAGTGTCTGCAGATACAACCCATGGCAGGGCTAGAACCATGTAGGTAGTAGTGGAACAGGTAGCTGACATCAAAAGGAGGAGTGTTACACTATGTTTAATTGGATTGGAGCTCAGCGGTGCCTGTTTGCACTCAGCTAAGCACTGCTAGCCAGGTGGGTGTGTCTGATGCTGCTGAGTTGTGTTTACCCCCATGGCACATGTTTTAGCAGATTTAAGAAACACTGAGCATGCCCATGCTTGGTGGAGTGTAAATACTGCTGACCACTGTTTACACTAGTGTAGCAGGTTTGCGCAGCATCCTGCACTGCTTAGCAGTGAAAAAATTATAAAAAAAAAAGAAACAAAAGGACAATAGCCTGGGAAACCAATCAGGTAGAAATGACTGATAATATCGATGTTCTCCATGCTAAGGAGAGTTTCGAGTGCGTGCATCTTGAGGTTTAGACTTCTGGCATTGACTAGCATTACTCTTAGTTTCTTATCCCTTGTGATACCTATGGAGGTGGGTTTGTCTTTTGAGCCTTGCCTAAAAAAGGCACTATGGGGGTAGCAAGAGCCTTTGCCAATATCCGAAAGCCCAGGGGTGACAGGTGCAAGCTGTCCTAGCGAAGCATCGTGGCTTGTCGAGCATGTCATCCCAGGCTGACAGGCATTGGATCCCCTTTGAATGACACCAATACTTAAGCCAATTGTTGAAATTGATCATCTTGTCTTCATATTGTGGCATCATTCTTGGTGAGGGTAAGATGCTACTCAAGGTCAGGGTCATACTCACCTGGGCTACATGCTCAGAGAGCTCCTCTATGTCTCTTTTCATGTAGTCCAGGAAGGTACGTCTCAGGTCATTCACACCAGCATGGACAATGACTGAGTCATATTTGTACTTGCCTTGGAGTGACCTGAGTGCTTGTGTTATGTGGCGGATCCTAGCGCCCGACAGGCAGCTCACCGTGACCTTCTCCTTGTTCAGCCTGGTGAGCGGGACGTCAGTGTACCTGACAATAAAGTCACCTATTACAAGTGTATCAGGTGTGTTGTTTAGCCTTAAGGGCTGTGACTGTTCGGCACACTGGCTTTGTGAGCTATGTGTTGCACGTGCTTTGTTTTGGGGTAGCGGTTGCTTGGGTGTCTGCTTTGGAGGTCTCTGCTGCTTAGGCAGATTTTTATTTAGAGCCTCCGAGTATGTTTTTGTGTGTTTATGTGTTTGGTTTGCTGTCGTGGTAGGTCTATGTGAGACTGGAATTGTACTGAGTGTGGCTTCCTTCTCCTCCTGACTGGTTACACCAGTACTGAGTTGAGAGAGCTTAGCCTCCAATTTGGCTATATGGATGCATCTCTCACATGTGTTGGAATTTGTTGGGAGGAGGAGAGGGTTGTCTGTGTACATGAGGCAGTTGTAACATTGCCTAAAGATTCCCAGATTCACCAGCTGGACCGGAGAGAAGATTGACAACTGACCTTTGGACATGCTAGAATAGTATTGGGAATTCCTTTATAATTGAAAACAAAGGGCCAATGGGGAACAAGGTACTCAAGAGGACTTTGTGAGAGTGTAGTGCTTTTAATTTTTTAGTGCTGACTTATATATTTGCTTTAGTGAGCAAGTGCCTTTAGTGAGCAAGTGCCAGGTAACTTAAATGCAATGTGTTACAGGTAACTTAAATGCAGAAACGACAAACAGTAACTTTCTTTTATGTGAAACAAGGAAATGAGTATAGTAAGCAATGCAGATATCACTAGGGATCCACAGAAGCGCTGAAAAGCCGTGTTTTAGGTGGTATTAGTTTTTCAGGGAAATAACAAGCAAACAAACAACAAGCATACAAGCAGAGCTAGATTCAGCAGGCCTGGTCTAGTCTATGCTACAGCAAACAAGGTGTACTAATTTCAGTAAGAAACAGTTAGCTAATAGGCACTGGAAGCTGTTAAAGACTGGGGGCGGAGGGTGACAGGGGCACTTAGTGACCTAAAAAGGGTAATTTTTTTTATAACTATTTGCTACCACAACATAGGTTCACTTGGAGGACATTTTAAGTTTAGCCAATTCCCTTTTGGTGCTTAAAGTAACATTTTCTGATTGGTATTAGCTATTCCCATGGCTGATAATTGTATATTAGCCATATTGAGAACTGCTGTGATCATACCATAGATAATTTGAGGGGACCATGTAAGGGATACAGCATTTAGGAACTGCCTCTATCCATTAGGGGCATGAGGGGAAATCCTGGAGTACATTTTCTATTACCCATCCTTAAATCCAAGTTGCATTTGAATATGGATGGATATGAGCTTTGCTTTATTTTTATGGATAGTCTGTTCCAGAACAGTGGTAGCCTCTGTGATATAAATCCATCCCTCCACAACATTCAGTTTAGATACCTTGACTGAGTATTTCAGATGCCATTTGACTTGCTGATGTTCAGTAGGTCCATCTGTATTATGTTGGAGGATGCTTTGTATGCAAGCATGTCACCTCTAAGCACTCTGTAGGATACTGAATATAGTTATAAATCTTTGAGGTGATCCATGCAAGACCTATTGTTTAGGACTTGTATCCTTTTAGTAAGGTATCTCTGAAGGGATTCCAATTGGTGCATGGGGCTGGACAGATACTTGCCAAAGTGGGCATTATACAAAATGATTGACATAATGAGAACTTTGTAAAGGGGGGGCAACAACATCTCTAGATTTAGTCACAATCAATTTGTTTATAAGCTGTGCAATATAAAAAGGCTTTCTTATGACTCTGGGCACATGTTGGTCAAAAGTTAGGTCACTGTACACACAAGTTCCCAAATGCCAAACAATTGGATCAGTTCTCAGAAGGCATTGTCATGATTTTGACAACAGTTATTATTTGTGACAAACCTTCCTGCATGATGGTTAAGTCCTTTGGGGAATCAATAACTTCTTCTAGCTTGCAATCATCTCAAACTTAGCTGGCTAAACTCTTTGGTATTTCTTTTTACTTTTTTAGATGTATATGCCAAACAGAAAAAGTCTCAGCACCGAACCCTGGAGGATTCCATTGGTGTCTGGTCTCTTCCCCTGTTTTGATCTCCTGCATCCTGTGATCCAAGCTGGCAATGCAGCTGGTGATGTAAGTGTTTGCTCCTACATTATTCATCTTTTGTACTACACCTGAGTAGGGGATTGTGTCTAAAGGCTTGGCCAGGTCAAGGTAATGTGGTGTGAACTGTTTTACCTTCATCCATTGCTTTGGTAACAACAGTAAAGCTGAAAATTTGCCCATGATTTTGAGCCTTTCACACTTTCCTCTAGGCTGTTTTCAAACACATTTTAGGGTCATGCATACATGTATGTATTCCTTGATTCACCTTCCTTATTGCATTGAATTATATTCCTTGTATAATACACTTGTTAGACTTAAGTTAGAGCGCATTTTAAATTTATTGTTTAATTATTTTTCCAGTAGGCAATGAAACAAAAATGCATTAACCAATAATGACAAAACTGCCCTGTTCAGAACATTTCCATCATAAAGGTCTACTTCCACACACAACTGCATTTTAAATTTATTGTTTGAACATTTTCCAGTAGTCAATGAAGCAAAATGCATGCACCAATAATGAAAAAAATGCCCTATTCAGAAAATGTCCATGATAACAGTCTACTTCTACACACAATATATAAATACAGAATCACAGTACATAGGCATGTTGCACAGCTTCTTGAACTTATTTTCAATTGAGGGGGGCAAAAGGCCAAAAACCAGGGACACATTTTAAACATTGCTTGTATAATTTTGGAAAGTTGCTTGCATAAAATATTATATTACCACCATGCATTTGACTGCCAAGTCTTGAACCCAGAACCCTGTGTGCACACACACACACACACACACACACACACACACACACACACACACACACACACACACACACACCAGTCTGTGTTCACCCAGCAGCAGCTTACTCACTCTGAAAATACTGTACGTCTCCCAGTAAATCCCAACATCCAGTCCAGACTCTGTCCTCTGGGTAAATAAGCAGGCAGCTACTGAAAATAATCCAAGAAAATATGCAGCAGCAAAAAACATCCATCTGTTCCAACTCACAAAAGCATTTAAAACAAGAAACCCAGAAATACATGCGTTGCGAGCTCAACTCAGACAGGATGGATGAACTGACATCATGATGTCAGCTAAAGCACCAAAAATGAAAATAAAGAAGTAATTCGGGGCAGTTGGGAGGTATGGATGATCTGTAAAAGTGGGGGGGGGCTCCCCTCTTGCTATGGTTCCGGTGCCCATGCTTGGATGCCATGCAAAAACATGCCAGTGAGCACATTTATTTACCCTGCACTCCTAAGGAGAGGGACAGCAATATGCATCTCTTCCACTGTGTTGCACACTACCCTGAGATACTGGGTGCCATGCACTGCACTCATGTGCACATCAAAGCACCACCGGGTGAAGAGTGTAAGGTCTACATCAACTGCAAGGGGTATCACTCCATCAACTTCCAGGTCATGTGCAATGCTCAGGTCATTATCATGAATGTGTGTGCTGGCAGCCCTGGCAGCTATCAGGACTCCCACATCTGGTATGCCTCACAGTTGCACCAGATGTTTGCTAGGGGGGACATCCCATACAGCCATCTAATGGGGGATGCTGGCTATGCAGTGGAACCGTGGATGATGACACCCATTAGAAATGTGCACACACATACTGAAGAATGCCATAATGAGGCAAACGCACAAACTACAAACATCATAGAGTGTGTGTTTGGGCTGCTCAAGTCACGGTTCTGCTGTCTCAATATATCTGGTGGAGCCCTGCAGTACTCTCCAGCCACATGTGCACAGATGTTCACAGTATGTTCCATGCTGCACAGTATGATCTTGCAAAAACAGCTGCAGCAGGAACATCACAGAAAAGGGACAAACAGCCCCCCACCAGTACCAAGTTCCCTACAGCCACAGGGGGACTAAGAGGAGGATCCCCCTGAGCCTGTCACTGTAGGCAGACATATGTATACCACATATGCCCTGGCCTTGGCAAACAAGCAATGCATAGCACATGCACTGACAACCTAGGGTCGTAGGGACTGACACCTCACTCTGACTCACATACATAGTAAAAAAGATGCCAGCCACAACACACAACCCAGACCTTGCCATGTATTGTCTGTGTTCTGCATGCATCAGACAGAGACAGCCCTGAAGTACTGTCATCTCAACTACTGCAGGCAAAAGGTAAGTCACACTTCTGTACAACAAATTAATGGGGTAGTAGACTGTGGTAGCATATGTATGGACCTGCCGCATGTATACAAGGGAATAGAGTGGGATACCAGGATAGCTGTAGACAACTGACAGCTGTGTGGGACAACAGGAACTCTCTGTCAAATACTGGCCAACCCATAATATGCAGTAGACCCCCAAGACAGCAAAACCCACTACACTATGCCAGGGAATTACAAACAGTGGGCTCACAGGACAGGTGCTTGACTGTCAATGCTAGAGTCCCCTACCCCCAACACATCCTGTTGCCAGTAATAGTATGTTTGCAAGGTAATAGCAGCAGACCACACAATCCCTGGGCTGTCCCAATCAACCTGGTAACATGTACCACTTCCCCAATATGCTGGAGTCAATGTGCTATGTATGTTTGTAGACGATAGTGTCAGGAAGTAAACTGCTCTGTCTGGTGGTTGTCTTGGCTTAGTGGGTAAGTACATTGCCATGGTTGATGTGGTACATGGTTCGAGACTGGCTGCACCTACTGTTTTGCATGTGAGATACACCTATGGTAGGAGTTCTACAGACTGCCCATATGTCAGTATTTGTTACTGCAGGAAACATGGATAAAGACAGAGCCAATGGAGGGACAGGGGGCCACAGATATGGACAGTACATAGCTCTGAATAACCTAGATGGTGGCTAGTAGAACAGCAGGTTGTAACAAGTCAGTGTAGAAGCAGGATGTAAAGGCAGTCATGTAACTGTGTCAGTACTTACAACAAATCAATGGATACCATCCATAACTCTCAAATGTACAGAGTTTCACAGAATGTCCACATTTATGCCTCATATATCTGTTCTGTTTGTCATAACATTGCAGTTTTCTGGCAAAGTATTGGCAAATCAATAAAGGTTGCTGTGAAAAAATAATGACAGGCAGTTGAAATGCAGACTTCATACCCATCAGAAAATGTGTGCTAATACAAAACCATTCTACCAACTGTCTTAAGTGTGTAAGAGCAATATTAAAATCTTGTCCCCATGTTTGGGCCCGTGTCCCACCATTATATATGGCTGTGCCCAGATATTTCACTGTAAGAGTTTGAGAGGTATGGGCAACATGTAGCCTTATAATGATAGTACAACACAAACCATCTGAGGACCAGTGCAGACATATGGGGCACAATGCCGGACAACGTGCAAAACAGGTATAGTCAGGTATGTAAAGTCCATAGCCCTGTGTGTGATATTACATCTCTTACCCCAGTCACAGCATATCTACAACTACATACAGCAGCAACTGTGGACAAAGCCAGGAACTGGAGCAGGGCAGGACAAAGGCCAACATATAAGGAGAAAGAGGAACTACTGGCCAGACAAATGTAGAAAGTGCAGAGTAGAGCAGTTCGTGCAGTAGCATGGGTTCCCTGCAGTGTTTGGAGTTGATAACCCAAATGTCTGTCAGCAGTTCCTCACATCAATCTATAATGATCTGCCACTGATGTACCAAGACATCACAGTGCTATGTAAAATGTACGACATATTATGCAAAACTCTGTTCAGTCCATTACACTCTGTATGCACCCTAGTATGGGTCAGATATTATGGACAGCACACAGCCAGGTTATCCCTCAGGCATTATATCAGGGAGGTGCTGGGCTGTTTAATCAGGTTCAGCTGACAACTGGTTGTAGCACACAAAATCCTGGAATTGAGTATAGGAAGGTCTGGCCTGGAGTCCCATTGTAAATATTGATGGTCATACTGGGCATGCTCCTACACTTAGCTAATTTCAGCCCATGTCTGAACCCCCATCTGACTATAGAACTGTGATGTCCATGTACATATATATATATATATATATATATATATATATATATATATATATATATATATATATATATATATATATGTGCATACAGATGGTTATGTATACCTTAACTGGCTCTCCTTATCCCCATTAGACATGATTACACTTATCTATCGGTATGTGGCCCATATGAGATATATTTGGATCTGTTGAGTTTAATATAGATACATCTATATAGGTAACATATATGTATGTGTAGATATATATATATATATCATAATGAGAGGCAGACGGGGAGAGAGAAAGGTGTGGGATGGCTATACCATTTTGAGGGTCTGTTCCACCCTGTTAATCCTCGCATTGGATTACTTTACAGGGCCTGTTGATGTCATCTACCTTAGATGCACAGTTAGACACTCGCCAAGTGCAAAAGCTCTGTGGTACATGCAATAAATACGTAGCACTATAGTACATACAACTAGATAGGTAGGGGTTCTAATCTTAAACCTGGCAACTGTGTGTGTGTGTGTGTGTGTGTGTGTGTGTGTGTGTGTGTGTGTGTGTGTGTGTGTGTGTGTGTGTGTGTGTGTGTGTGCATACCCCCTTGCAGCAATGTAGTTGTCTTCCTTGTGTTTGTGTTCAACAGTTATAACATTTTAAGTGCCTGTACAAACCTGTTAACCCCCCCCCCCCAGTGGCAACCCTTACAGCACTTGCAGATGTCATCCACCTAAATAGTAGTGTAAAACACTACAAAAACATATAAGCTTCGAGCCGCATGCGATATGTATGAAGCTCTGTAGTATGTACAACTAAACAGGTAGGAGATCTACTCTTAACAAGGGCAGTTTGTGAGAGTGTGTGTGCAGCAGTGTGACTGTGTTAGGGCCAACACCTGTCCCATCATGCAGGTTACAGTCCCTGTTTTGCCAGGTGCGTCCTGTGAAAACAACTAAAACAATACATAGGTCCCAGGAGTTACTACAACAAACATTTCCTGCAAGTGTGTAATATACACTTAAATTAAAACTGGTTTAACACCATCAGTTGTAATTTAAGTGTATATTTTGTTTTCCATCATCATACATTTTTTTCTTATTATTTTTTCTTTGTCTTCTTCTCTTTTTTCCACTTTATTCAAAATGATGTGTAATAACAATACTAACTAATTATACAATAATATTTTATAGATAGTTTTTAGGGTTCTTGTACACAGACCTGAAGAAGTCTAGCAGGACGAAAGTGATCTTTGTTAACAATACGTTATGAAAATACAATATAATTTTTACAATTGATTTTTTACATGCAAATTGTATATGTATATATTTATATATATATATATATATGTATATATTTATATATATATATTTTTTTTTTTTGATTGTCAAATGGATTAAGGTTGATATATTTCCAGCCATGTAATATGTTGTCTTGGATAAAATCACAGACTTAATAATCTACTTAATAATCTGGTTAAATAAGATGTACCACATCATTATACATTTTAAAGTACATAAGGGTTATATTATTATGACAGCTAATAGGTAGTAGGGCAGGACCAGCTCGAATGTCACACTGATGGGGGAAGGGATGTGAATTTAACATGTGCACCAATAACACTTTGTTTTACAGCACAATAAACCACTCCCTTGCCTGATAACAAATATATATATATATATATATATATATATATATATATTTAGAAAACTTGTGAGGAAACTATTACTCTATTTTCATTTTACTTGGATCGCTTGTTTGTGTACTTAATAAAGGATTTCCGACTGGAAACAGACTTCCTGCCTTGCTTGGATTACTTTTGAATACTTAGTAATTCTGTACAATATTTCAAATAATATATTTTTTATTATTTTTTGACTTAAGATAAGTTTAAGTTCGCTAATTCTGCTACTATTGTCTGATCTAATTAATATCTAGTGATTAACTAGAGATATATGGACTGAAAATCTTCCACATAAAGAAGTTTCTTACACTGTTTTGTTTAAATTATTTTTTATAAGACCAGTTGTTCCTACTACTGTTGGAACTGTCTGGGTATCTTTCTTCTACATGGCTCTCATTTTTGCCTGCAGATCAAGGTATTTTATGACTTTGTGGCTCTCTGTTTGCAAGACCCTGTAGTCAAGAGGTGTGGCAATTTCAATGATCAATGCTACTTTTGTCTTCTTTTCTTAGACCACTATATCCGGTTTTCTAGCATCTATCTTTTGAACTGTTGGTATTGGGTAATTCCATGTGATATAAACTTCATAATTTTCTATGATTCTTTTTGGCTTATGTTTCCAGTGTTTTTCAGCCACTTCAATACCATAATGTTTGCACAATCTCCAGTGTAACAGTCTTGCCACATTATTATGCCTTTCAGTATACAGTCCCTCTGCCATTAGTCCTTCGCAACCAGCAACAAGATGTGTGACTGTTTCAAATTCAATTTTACAGAACCTACATATGTCTGTTTCTCCCACATGTTTAATGGACTTTGTAAACCAGCGTGTATGTAGACCACTATATTGGGCTTCCAATATTAACCTTTCATTTCTTGATGTAAATTCACCTCTCCTTAACCATTCCTGCATTCGTTCTTGATCAACATGAGGCTCTTCCAGAAGTTTTCTATACTTGCAACTATATTTATGTTTTTTCCACATTTCTTGATGTCTCATCTGGTCCTTCACCTTATATTCTTTCTTTTGTTTTTTAGCACATTCAGTTGCTGCCTGGTTTTTATCTACTTCTGGTTTGATTTCCATTCCTGCTTGATATCGATATGCCTCTGCTAAATTAAGCAGAGACATCATCTTATATTTATTCTCCTCATATTTCAAAACTTTCACTACATTTGGATCTTGTGAGGTCAGTAGATATGTATGGAGTCCCACAATTGCAGATCTATACATGTAGTCAATTTCAAGGAGGCCCATCCTGCCTTTGGAACCTTAGCATATGTAATCTTGGTATACGTTGATTTTTATAAATCATTTGGTAAGCATGAAGCATCCTTCTTGTTTTAATATCCAATCTATCCAACACTTCTTGGAGCCAGTCAATCAATCCAAAACTATAAGTTAGGACAGGAAGAGCAAATTCATTTATTGCTTGGATCTTGTTCAAAGATGTCAATGCTGTTTTCAGGATTAATTTAAGTCTTCTAAAGTACTCCTTACTGAGTTTTATTCGCATTTATTTGTGTTTTATTGCTGATCCTTCATCAGTTCCCAAGTATTTATACACTCCCTCTTGCTCAAGTTCTTTTATATTACATTCTTGCCCAAACTGATGTCTTCCTGGTGCTGCAGTTTTCCTTTTTTAAATGTTTCTTTTGCACATTTATCAAGATTAAATGACATTCCAATATCATTTAAAGAAGCAGCTGT
Organism: Protopterus annectens; assembly: GCF_019279795.1. Taxonomy (NCBI): domain Eukaryota; kingdom Metazoa; phylum Chordata; order Ceratodontiformes; family Protopteridae; genus Protopterus; species Protopterus annectens. The sequence continues at coordinate 1,223,844,836 of NC_056737.1, forward strand.
GTTTTCAGTTCCTCATCTGATGAGCTACACAGTTTTAAATCCTCAAATAAGAGAAGATGAAAAGTCATTAGACTTTGTTGTTTTCTAGGAGCCAAATTGTAGCCATGGCTTAAACTGTTAAGTAAACAACTTAATGGATTAAAGGCAAGGCAGAATTGCAAAGATGACAAAGAGTCACCCTGGAATATCCCCCTTTGAATTTTTATCCCTGGGATAATAATCTGTCCTTTATCATGGCTTAATTGCAAAGTGGTCTGCCCCTGTTTCATTGTTACTGTAATGTAGTCAATCAGTGTAGGGTGTATCTTATACATTTTTAAGCACTATTTTATCCATGAATGTGATACAAATGCTTTTTTCTAGTCAGTCCATGCCATACTTAGATTCTTCCCCTTCTTACAGTTCTCCACTATAACTTTGTTTAACAACAAGTGATCCTTTCTTCCATATGACATTCTTTTACTGTCCTTTTGTTGTACTGCTATAATTGAGTTGTCTTCTAAATGACTATAAACTGTCTGCGTCAATTCCCATGTATAGTTTATATGTCTTCGGAAGACAAGTTATTAATCTATAATTTTTAGGGTATCTTGCAGGTTCCCTCTTAAGTAAGAGCATTGTTTTTCCTGTTGTTAACTAGTGTAGTGTGTGTTCTGGGTGCGCATATAAGTAGTTCTTACTCATGGCTAAATCCTGGTGCAAAGAAGTTAATACTTTAAGCCAAAAGTTAGATACTGCATCTGGGCCCTGGGGTTTTCCAGTAAGAGGCTTTTCTCAACTTTGTTTCAATCTCTCTGGATGTTATTTCATCCCATTTCATATCCTGTACCTTTAAACTTCTTATTCTTTCTTTTACTTCTTCTATCCATTTAGCATCTTTGTTATGTTCCACAGGATCTCCATAGATACTTCTCCAAAATGTATCTACTTCCTCTTTTTTTGGCGGTCTTTCAATTTCTTTTACCTTATTTCCCAATTCTCTAGAAATATTTTTTGGGTCATCAATAAATTGCTTATTTTGTGCTTTCCCCTTATATTTATTTTCATATCTTCTAAGTCTTTCCACCTGTTTTGAATTGTTTAGTTTATTTCCAATAGTGCATGATAGAGCCTGGTCTGTTCTAATACTGCACATTGCTTTTATCACATCTATCTTTCTTAGTGTTTTGTTGATCTATTCACTCTTCTATAATCTTCTAACAATGACACGTATTGCCTTAGCTGCTTTATAGTTTTCTCTATTCGATATTTCCATGATGGTATTCACTGTTGCCCCCTCTTTTCCCTCGCTACCCTATATTCCAGTGGTAGAACTTTATCAGTTATTAATTTAGCAGTATAGTAATATATCCTGTTTACTTCTGTTATATTGCATGGATCACTATGGACAGTCCTAATTACTGTGTTCATTTGCTTTATCAAACTTCTGACTTTTGGGGTTTTATTAACCTTCTGCAGTCTATTTCTCTCATTGATCTTGATATATCAGTCTTTGTCTATTAAATTAAGCAACTCTTCTCTTAACTCCTTTTCTTCCATATTGAGGGTACATCCCTTGTTTTCTGTTTCCAGCAGGTATTCTATAGAAAGTTCTGTAGCATCTTCCTGTGGCACATTCTCTTCAATTTCATCCTGTGTCATCTGTTGTTCTGTCATGTGAGAACTCATTGGCCTATCACTTCTTAACATTGACTGCATCAGAGTTTCCACAGTTTCCTGTTCCTTTCCTTGCTGTCTAGCTTCAAGTGAACTTTTATACTGGTTTCCTGTGGAAGGCTCCAAAATATCTCAATATGGCACCTGAACAATTGCTTCCTATTCCACTGGTTTCCCCTTAATTTGGATATCCATTGCTCTATCCTGTTGTGGTGCTTTCTGCATTTGATTTTCTACACTGAATCCTTCTCTTTGCAGCTGTTCCATTACCTCAGTTTCTGTTTATTTGACTTCTAAATTACTAATCTCTTTTCTACTTCTCCTCTTAGTCTTCTTATTTTTTGTATTGTAAAATTTTCCATATCCGGATTCCTTTGCCTATATTTTTCTTCAAACATCTTTGGTGCTGCTCTTTTTGTATTGGTTAGTTTTGCTTTTTCATTTGCATAAATATTACACCATATTAAATTGCTTTTCCTTTCTTATGTCCATATTTCTTCCTCACATGTCTCCTGATCTTCTTGCTTTTCTTATTCTGGGGACTCACTCCATCATGCTGTGATGTAGTCTGTATTAGATCTTCTGCATTAAATCCTTCACTTTATAGGCACTCCATAACTTCAACTTCTATTTCTTTAACTTCTACTTTACTAATCATCTTTTCTACATTACATCTTTGTGTTATTAATCTTTTTATTGTGAAATTTTCCATATCTGGATGCCTTTGCCTGTATTTCTCTTTGAATATCTTTGAGACTGCCTTCTCTATATTAGTTAACTTGGCTTTCTCCTTTGCATAAATATTGCACCATATCAAGTCTCTCTTTCTTTCCCATGTCCATATTTCCTTTTTATATTTTTCAAATATCTCTAGGTTTTATTATTTATATTTTCTCACTTCCTCAGTTGCTTCTTTTTCTAAAGAGATCAAAGTTTCTTGATCTATATTCTGTTTTTCAAAAGTCTGTTGTATTAATGAACACAGATTTTTATTTGAAGCTTGTGACCATTTTTCTTGCGGAAGTATTTTTCTTTCCTCTAGTTTCTCTCTTAATCATTAGCATGTCTTGTATCTGGAAATTCTGGGCTTTTTACATAATAGTAATACATAATTTCTTTCTTATCCTCAATAGTCCACTCTATCATCGTTATGGCTCTTCTTTGGCCAATCAATTTTTGTCATTTTTGTGGACTGCTACTTTCTTCTACAACAAGGGGCCATCCCCTGAGCCTGGCCTGGCCCCATTGTAGGAATGTGTCCGTATTTTGAGGATTCTACACTATCATCTTTTCCAGTCCTGGCACCAGTGTGCCTAAAAGAATTGGGCACTTTTTTATCCTGGGTCTTATGTACACAGCTATCTTTTTTTATATTTGGTTTACTTCTGTCCATGATATATGCTATATAAATACAGTCAATATATCAGTGTCAGTTGGAGAGATTTTGTGAAACAGGGTCCACCTCGTGAAGGTACTCACCAAGACTTGAGGATGAATTCCTTTTCAGCTCTACTACTCTCCTTTGTTTGCTGACTTTTCATCTCCCAGGGATCCCACCTGTGTCCCTCAATGATAGGGACAACAGGTACTGATTGATGATTCTGTTGGGGGTAAACTAATGGTTAGGCTTATAAGGGACCCAGGGCCATTACTGTAGTAACTTTTTATGATCCTATGAACCTATGAGCCTACTGAACACCCAGGTGACATGTATAAAGAGTAGCATGCTGTGTCAAGGAGTATGCATGCAAGATTATGCTGTCTGCCCTCATTGCCCCTGACACACTGTTCTACACATATGCACCTAGGTAACCATGCACATGTACAGCCGTACCTTGGTGATGTCACATTCCTGCGTTGCCACAATGCCATACTGATCCACTGTATTGGCATCAGGTCCCTGTGGTGTAGACACACAGACACCTGGTACAGAAACAGAAAAGGCCTGGGAGACAATGGGCAGTCAGCAATACTAACACCAATGCAGCATCATGGAACAAAGGTACATACACTGTGATGTGTACTCATGACAAATGCCAGCAAACACCACCTTACAGGGCATAACACTACTGCACTACTAACTGTCAGTAACTGTACTATAGTCACCCTGTACATCAGACACATATTAGCATGTCCCTGCATTGATGGTATGAATGACAGGGATGTGGCACAGGTATTATCACATGTACAGGGTGTGGTGTAGGGTTGCTAGAGGCCTAGACTGTGCCACACTGCTGACATCATGTTTGTGTGTCTGGAGGGATGCTGGTCAGCTGGGCCATGGAGAGGAGCTGTGTTTGTTTGGTGGTGACCTGCATGTGACAGTGATGTGTGAGTGTGTGCATGTACACAGTTAAGGCATGTGTTAGCCCTACATGTGGGTATGCTGGACAGATGTGGCCCATACATGGCAGAATGTACAGTTTACCATCTCCAACCATGAACATGGGAACTGCTTCCACCAGGAGTGGCACTAGCACTACCATGCCCAGGGAAAGATACAGTATTACTAGCTGATGGTGATTAGTGTCTGCTGGGTCGGTGTCCCTCACGGGACCACCCATGACCACATGCCCATGACCTGCCATGTTGTGGTGTGTACAGCACCCCTGCTTCAGTGCTGGTGGTACTGTCGCTATGGGAGTGTGACTGTCCATGGCCATGTGGGCTGTGAGCTGATGTTGCTTATCTACGTCCACGTGTCTGATGCACTACTCCCACCACATTTCCAGCATGGACATTGCATGGTAAAGGAGTGACAATGTCTCACCCAACTGTCTATCCACTGCATCAGCGAAATGATGTAGGGCATCACCAATGGCATGGATGGAGTCATGGATGCTAGGCAGTGATGCACCCATGATCCTGATCATCCATCTGGTGTTGCATTTAGAATGTGCCTGTTGGATGGACTGAAACATGTGTCGAGTGACACATGCTGTGACACTTCTGACAAGTGATGGATGGCCAGCAGTCCTCCTTTGAGCACATCTGTCAATCTACCTGTGTGAGACCTTGCCAGCTCCCTGGCAATGGCTATTGTCTACAGTCACAGATGCCATAGTCGCCATACTCTCCTGTTCGATGCTACCTCCCTCAGACTGTATAATATCTGTGGGCACAGGGGACTGGGTATGTGTGGGAATACTGACTGTGTGCAGGGACATTGGGGGAGGAAGTGGGATGTCAACACATGGGACAGATTCAGCTCCCAACAACTCCACCTGTGCCTCACTATGGCCAACATCAACATCAAAGTCTGATGAGACACTGACATCAGATTGTGAGGGGAACACACTCCAACCCCCATGGACACCTGTGAGGAGAGAGACAACATGACTACATTAATTCCTGCTGCTCCACACACTCACACACACACACACACACACACACACACACACACACACACACACACACACACACACACACACACACACACACACACACACACATATGCACAGACAGAGGCGAAGTGCCACCCACAACTGCATTTTACATACCACATCTTATTACTGATCCCATGCACAACACACAAACAGACTACAGCAGACACAGACAAGACAGACCCTTAACAAATGCAGTGCAGCTGCAGCCAGTTAATATTGCTAGTACTATACACCTGTGAGATATGTGACATGTCAGTGTATGTAATGGACCTTCACCTTTAACACAGTGCACCCTTTTCCACCATACTAATGCACCCCTTTATAGCAGACTGCCTAGACCTTCACAAAACTATGTGTGAATATGTTACAGCTTCTGCAAATATGCTTCTGTCATTACCAATGTAATGCACTGCAGTGAACCCCTCCACAACTGAACATACAAGTATTGCAATATGGATAAGCTTAACAGTTGTGTCCATGGCAAACTGGCAGCCCTTAGCATGTCTAGGGTATAATGAGCCATAACAATACAGTTGCAAACTCACTAGCTACAGGATGATGGACTCCAGCCACACTAGGGGTACCTATGGTATTGTGGGGGAGAGGTATTGTCAGCAGACACAAATGTGGCATTGTTACAGGATAATATGTGCATATCTCAACATGTACAGTACAAACTGGGATTCCGCCCACATTGCTGACATTCTCAATTTGTGTGCAGAGATATGTGTTACAAACCACCCCCCACACACAAATGCAGAATAACCTGACATCCATGTACAGGTATGCAGAGGCTGCCATTATGACTGCTACAGTATTAAAGTGTTGACCACAGTAGGCTTACCTGGACACTCCTCCATTGTGGAAGCTGTGCCACCCACCTCCAAGACATATGGTGTGATGGGTCCTTGTGACCTCGTGGCTGGACCCAGGTTTGTCAGGAACTCCTCAGTGGCCGAGAGTGGTTGTAGCTTTGCAGGACCTCCACCAGTGCCACCATGGTCCCTTGCCAGAGCCGAGGCATTTTCCCATGCATTATTTATCATGTCTGTGGCGTGGTGTCAGACCTGCTCATATGTCATTTCCTGTTGCCCAAAATGATTCACCAATGCCACGTGGTCTGCCCATAGTGCAGCTCATTGTTGCTGATTATGGTGACTCCTCAACAGTAGGATCTGATGATGGAATCTCAGTCCGTCGAGTATGGCAGCATTCTCCACATCTGAAAATGATGAGTTCCTATGTTGGTAAATCACTCCTGAAAGACAAGAAAAAAGGAACACATCACAAGACCACATACATTGCTCTCCATTATGTACATACACTGCAGATCCACTAACTCCCACATCATACCCCACCAGCTATCACCACAGTCTGTATATGACTATCAGCAACATAGTGCCAATACATCATGCATTGTCCTCCTGATCTTGCTGTTTCCTGCTATTTGCTACATGTTTTCTTAGGTGTTCCACTGCATTTTCCTGTTGAACCTATTACTGCTTGTTTATAGACTGTCTACATTGTATGCAGTGGTGTCAGCCTCCTACTCCTGTTTTAATGCACCTAGGCTGTAGGCCCACCCCTTAGGTCTCCCTGGACTTCTTCCCTCAGATTCTGGAATAGATGGCTCCACAATGTCCTACAGTTTTCTCTGCCAGTCTTGTTGACATGAGCATCCTAGCATCTCCCTCATGTACACAGACAACCATCTACAAACACCACCAAGGAACACAATTGATGACAGATGCAATGACATTAGTAACCTACAGTCCATGCTCTCTCCCTGTCAAGACCACATATCTGGCACCATACAGGTTGTCAACACAATCAGCACCCCTCACTCATCACCCACACCTACACGACACATACCCACATATGCATAGGTCCTCAACATATACATCCACTAACAAAGGAGACCTCTGAGGCAAAGACATACGTGAACTCCACAGCCCTCCACAGCACATATAACACATAGCCACACACCTGTGTCCCACAGCTACAAAGGCATCACCATAAATAAAACGTATTAGTCACAGGAGACTCCATTGTGAGACACACAGGTGTGCCTCTTGCCAGGCTGTATATGGGGAAGGTCACAGTTACTTGTCTGCCAGGTGCCACAGTCTGCCATATCACATACGCACTGCTGTCTGTAAACAGCAGGTACCATCATGAATGTGTCACAGTCCATGTTGGTGTGCCTGACCTGACACATACCTCCCTGGACTATATGCAGTACGACATTATTGAGCATACTGATTATGTGTCACAGGCAGGTATGTCCCTAGTCTTATGTAGCATTCTGCTGTCACCCAGACTGATGCCGCAATTCGATCAGGAAATGATTGTCCTTAACAATTGGCTTGTTATCCTGTGCCATTCCAGGGGGATCCAGTACCTGAGAGCCTGAGATGATATGATCAACAGACCATGATGCTTTGCTAGAGATGGCCTACATCTGTCTCAACTGATCTTCATGCATCTGACAATGGTTCTTGCCACCCCCATAGTGCCTTTATTAGAAGAAGGGGGTGAGGTTAACGTTACCAACTTACAACTGTCAGCACATCACAAATTGAAGGCCATTCTGCTAAACATTAGGAGTCTAAAGATGAATCTGCACTCATTGCAAGCATTCATAACCCTGGGAACTGTGCAGTGACAGACACATGGTTCAAAGCTGCAGAGAGCACCTCCTCACTTACATGGCCACACATCCTATCATATAGTCAGATGTCAAAGTGTGGGCACTAAAGCTATGGGACATGAGGTTTCACTGTATATGAAAGACATACACACCTCCAGGCTGTGCAGTCAGTAAGATGCACAAAGGACACTGCATGGGAAGTTCACCATTGTGAAGACACCTATCCAAATCATAGCTAGCTACCAGCCCCTACATGTTACCAGGAATCCCATTCTGCCTATATAGATCTAATCAAGTGAATCAGGATTTGAGTCTGTACCCTGATCCTGGGTTACCGAAACATAGATTGGAAGATATACCCATGCCAGCACACAAATGACTAGAGAGCCATCAACAGTGGAAACACAAATGTCACGGAGCAGCTAAGTGCTACCCCCACATGAGCTGAAGGTCTGTTGGAGATGATATTAGACAAAATGGGTAACCACTCCAGAATCTTGACAGTGTCATCCTCTTTGGTCAAAGCAACCATAAAGTAGTCACTTTTGCAGTCACCATGTCCCACAATAACCATCTAGCAAGGGTCAGACATACATACAACTCCAAGTTGATTATAGCTTCCTGAGGGGTGGTATACACAGCTTTGCAGCCCCCACCCCCTTTGTAGGAACTGACACCAATATCCACAAATACACAAAAGTGCTAAACATGCGTTTGTATAGATGCATGGAGTCAGGTATACCCGACAGGACTACATCATCTTCTATGAGGATACGTACACCTGTCTGGTGAACATCTGCAATAAATAGTGTATATAACAGGGATGACATACTGCTGTCCGAGATAAAGTAGGAGCAGGTGCCTATTTGACAAAATGTCACCTTAGCCTGAACAAGCAAATAAGAGCACTACTGGAATCCTACAAAGCAAACCCAGAGCCCGCATTAGTGACATCCACTATAGACAATCATCTGGCCTACTTCCCATACGGCTGCAACATCAAAAGAATCACTCAGATCTGCTCAGTAGTAGTGGTCAAGGACACCAGATATACAAGTGCTGTAGGTATAGCATACTTGATGCCTGACAGATTCAGCGTAGTCTTCACCCCCCCCGTCCCCCATTAGTACATCAGGATGTCCCTACTACCTGCCCCTTTTCCCTTATATGTAGTGAACAGGTCACGACTGCAACCTCAAAATCATGGTATACAACAGCCAAGGGAGCCTAGCACATCACAGGATGCATCCTACATGACCCCAAGCATGACCTTGCAGCACCATAAGGCACTGTATTCCATCAAAGCATGACTACCGCCTTTCTCCCAGCCAAGTGGAGGACACTCAATATCACCCCTTTAAACCAAGCTGGAGCATCCACTAATCTGGCACATTATAGACCCATCAGCCTATGTAGGCTGATCTGCAAAGCCATAGCACAGTTTATAGTGAACCTCATTAAAAAAGGACATTGGCGACCTCCACACATCCATCACTCACAGTTAGCTTTTTTCAAGGCAGGGTTCATGTCTGTTACAATTGGTTGACCACTTTGACACAGTCACCAAAGCCATGGATAGGGGGGGTGGCAGTGCACACTGCCTACCTTGACCTGGCCAAAGACTTTGACAGTATTCCCCACTTGGCCATAATAGATATATGCTCCCACCTTGGCATCAGTCCATATGTCACCAGATGGGTAGCACACTGGTGCACTAACAGGACCACTGTAGTCCACATAGGGAAATACCCCCAAGAGGTAGATCCATAACTAGCGGCATAACCAGGGGTTCTGTGTTTGGGCCTCTGTTATGTGTGATGTACTCTTCTGAGGGGCAGGGCACATCTATTGGGCTATGGCCGACCATGTTTGCAGATGATTGCATGCTGGGTGCTGTCACTGGATTCCCTAGTGATGTGGACATCTGCCAAGAGGATCTCATACAGACACATGACTGTTGCCAGAAACCTGGCCTCAGGCTGCATACCAAGATATGCAGCACCATCCCCTTTGGGGAAAGTGATGTCCCAACATATTTTCACAGTACTAACAACATCTTAAGCATGCAATCAGTCAAGAGGGTTATGTGCACACAGACTGATAGCAACATGACATTTGCCTACCACATTGCTTCTGTTGTAAAGAAAACCTTCTACATGGCCCACCTCATATATAATGGTATGTCATCCAGGAATATGGGTGTCATAACATCTCTGTATTCCCTCCTAATAAGGACTATTATTGAGTATAATGCCTCTATGATTATTTACCTTGCAAAGGACATGCAGCAGCTGTGGAGGTCACAGAGGTTCTCCAACAGGGAATACCAGGGCCTCACATATCTACCATATACAGATTAGCTCATCCCTCTACCCAGTTTCATACAGACTCCTCAGAGGTGACCTCTGTCTAGCATACATGGCGATCACGGACTCCACTTTGATGAAACGCTGCACAACTGCAAGTCACGCCCCACTCTGTTAACACACACACACACACACACACACACACACACACACACACACACACACACACACACACACACACACACACACAACCAGGAGTGACATCAACAGGACTTGTTGGCAGGTCAGATGTGTGTCCACACACACCCAGCTGTGGAATGGACACCCTTTCCACATCAGCTAGGATAGTTATTTACACCTTTTCAAGTGAGACCTGGATAACTGGATGGTTAACAGTACATACACAATTGAGATACCACCTGTGTCCTTGTTGGACTTGGGCATCGGATGCTGACTTGCATACACATGGGCTAAACTTTGGGCTAGGCTTATGAGAGCCTCAGGGCCAGTGGCCTAGTAACCTCATATGATCCTAGGTATACCTGTTCTGGCCTGTGTGCTGTAACAGACTGTGTTGTTATGTGTCCACACCCATCACTGCCATCTACTGTGGTGTGCCCTCTATGGGTGACATTCCAGTACCATGTCATGTAGCCACCATCCAATAAATAGATGAGTGGTACTACAAGTGTATGAGGACATTCCAGCAACATCTGTGCAACACAATTACAGAGAGCACTGCAACTGTGGTGTAGGTTATCTTCCTTGTAGTACACAGATGTTTGCAAAATGTGTACATGTGCCTGATATATGTGGACCCTCTGCCAGACAAATTTGGATGTCTGGAAAGCAGTTGGACAATATGTATTTGTTGCTGCAGACTGTGGGTAATCTGGCTATCACATGCCAGACCTCTCAGAAAACAGTTATGGTGCATAAATATCTGGTATTGTGTTCATAACATTGTATGCTTGATATGTACAGTCTGCTGCTGAGGCAGAGCCTGTAGCCCCCCCCCCCCACTACTTCTGACTATTATCTGCTGTCAAGCTGCAGGGGGTCACCAGGTATGCTAACCATACCTCTCAGACAATGAGATACATGTGTGAAGTACACAGTGACCTAGCTAGAGTACGTCAGGAACAGTCAGGGACACCTGGACAATGTTTGAACTATGCCTGTGTGATATTCACAGACTGAGAGGAGCTGACTGACATTACATCATGTGATATGCCAGTTGTATCCACCAGTACTTACTGTCACAATTGTGTTACTCTTGTGTAATACACAATCCGGCAGCATTCATACAGGAGCTCACCATTTCTGGGGGGACTCAGGAGCCAGAGCTATGATCTATGTCACAGCAGACAGAGACAAAAGGGGTGACTGTAGGTCCTGGGCAATGGACTAACAGCAACATGATATTCCAAGTTATGCTCTATAGACCCTAGTGTTGTAATCCCTACTTCCCATGCATCCCCCCAGCTGTGTCCCATTACATGAGGAATTTTATTACATTCCTGGTATAATGCTGTACTCCTTTGTGTGCAGAACTACAGTGGTATATACCTTATATAGTGAAGTCTCTTTTCATGAAGAAAGTCACAGACCTGTTTACCATAGGCAATAGCTTGCCTTTTGTTGGTAATGCTCATGAACAGATAATTGCCTGTGCACCAATCTGCGACTCACACTTGCTAATTGCATCCAGAACAGCTGGGTTACATGTTCATTAGCCAATGGCATGGCAACACAGTTCTATAATTAAGGCCTTAATGTAGGCCCTGGCCCTTTTCCTGGCCTATGAGGAGGACATTATCAAGGTTGGGGACTACAGCATCACAGAGGGTAGGTATAAATACTGTCCACTGTTTGTATGATGTGGTATGTTCATGGTTTTGCATACTATGTTTGGCCATTTTTAACAGACTTTCTGATTATGTGTCAGTTTACTGTTTAACAATGTGTGTTGGGGTCAGTAAGGAGACAGGCAGATGTGAGTGTCATATATCACTTTTACCTGAATGAGCATGCTGCGGCAGTTGACTCTGGCCTATCAGCTGTGTATGGTTGTAGGGAAGACTGTGACACATGTCCCTGTCACTTGACCATTCCCCCCACCCCTTTATGTATGGGTGTTGTATGGATGCCCTGTTCTAGGTATTTGGGAGGTATGGTAGGTCTGTACCAGGTAACTGAACATATTGATACATATGTTGCAGGCTGCAGCTGCTGCAATCTGATCAGGAGTCATACTGGGGATTGTGAACACATTGGGGGCAACAAGCTGTATATGTGAGTGAGGGAGCAGTGTCAGCTCTGTTGTCACAGCATAGCCAGGGTGAGGGTACCCATAACAGTCCAGATGAGGCATGTGCCTCTGGTACATATGTTAAGTAATAGTGCCATCCAGAGAGTGGTAGCTGACAGCTAAGCAGTGTGGCACATTGCACCACACCATGCCTTTGACGTGCTAATGAGGGTGGCAGTGATTGTGGTAGCAGCAACCAGTTCTGTTGGACATTGCAGGGCTCAGTTATTTATATGTTGGATTGACAAGCATGTACTTGCCTTGCATAGACTGGACTGTAGTCCAGGACTGTGGGTTTCCAAATGTCACACATGCTAGGAATGTAACAGATAGAGCTACTGACTTATTATTATGGTGGGTGTAGTTGCAAAACATATGTGTATGCATACAGTGTGATACACAGGATTCCCATGTACATTTGTGTTTGGATAGGTATAATGTGTGACACTAACATGTCTGTCATGATTTTGTAACCACAATCTGCACTGACTTGCCAGTACTTCAGCACACCGAATAGGTTTTATGACAACCATGCCATAAGTAGGTGGCACAACTGTGGACATTCTGCAACAGACTGTGCAGTTGTCAGGTCTACCTGATATCATAGTCCTCACATGCATCCATCATGTATTTGGCTGTGTACTGGTTGGGTGTCTGCATCACAGGCCCAAGTATGCTGTCATTTATCCCATTATAAGTAGAAGTAGTGTGTCACTGGCAATCAGGATATGTTTATAGAAACACCTGCTACTCTTCAGAGCTGAGTGGCCTAGTTGACTAATGCACTATGCCGTACTTGACAGGGTCCTGGGTTCAAAACCTGTCAGTTGTGATTATTTTTGCTGATGTGGATCGGTGGAATTCATGCTATGTTTATAGAAACACCAGTCATTCTTCAGCATTGAGTGGCCAAGTAAGCTAATGGACTATGCTGTAGTTGACAGGGTCCTGGGTTCAAGACTTGGCAGGGATGACTATTGTGCTGATGTGCATAACAGTATCAGAAACAGATAAGGTGATTAAAGCAGTTTTAAGTGGGTTTGCATGGTATGGTGCAATGTGCCGCACTGCTTAGCTCCTCTTAAACCCGTGCTAATTCCAAAAAAAGAAAAAGGGAGTATTAGGGAAAGTGGTAAAATGGGGCAATGAGGGGGAAAACAATGTGAAAAGCAGGCAGGGATGCTTAGGACCAGTGTAGGAAAGGAGTATTGCTCTCCCTTTCTTGTACAGCAACAGCTGTGCAGGTTGTGGACAATTTGCAATTTGGATGCTCATATCCCAGAAAAAGTGGTGTGGGCAACATTACTTTGTTGATTAATTGTTGTAATTATTGATTGTGGGTAGTGTAGGCATTACAAAATGGAGAGCAATGTATGGGGCGATATTTTTTGTGGGAGAGATGGCCATTTTTTTAAGGAGAGAGTGGAATGCTTGGGAGGGGATATAGGTACATGTGGGGAGGTAAGTTGGATAGGAGAGGTAGCATTTGCAAACAGACAAGACAGACAAGACAGCAGACAGGGGCAGTGTATGACACATAAGGGGGTTAAACACCGTGGATGGGGAGGTTGTTGTGGAATTGAAGAACCAAGTGCCCCCAGACAGCAGCAGTGAGTCTGAGCTCCCTACCCATGAGCAGTCACCACTGCCCCTCCAGGTGCACCAGTCTGCCCTTAATCTGGTGTAGTCTATCATCCAAATCATGAATCATGCTAGAAAATCCTGTGCACTATCCCTGGAAGCTGTTGCCAGGTGACCACTCCCTTTCTGCACCTGTGCCCTGGAGGGATGTGCCCCATCCCCTGAGGCAGTTCCACCAATAGGTGGTGCAGGACCAGTGGAGGGGCAGCTCCAGATTGGGTCCCAGACTTGCTGGGAACCAGTGCCATGGCTAGCTGAGGTGGGATAGGTGGATCCGCAGGAACCGGCTTACCCACTTGTGATGTGGTATTTATGTTTTTCAAAGTGTATAGATTGGTCATGTACAACACATTTAAACATTAGTTATAACAGCATCCAAGAGTGCTCCAGTTAATCTAGAATGACAATATTGCATAGCATACAGAACACAAGAATACATGAAATAACAGTCAGTATTGTAACAGCATGCCAGCAACAGTTATGGCAAAGGGCCAACAGCATTGGTATTTCAACAAGGTATCTTATTATGCAACCATTGTAATATATAACAATAATAAAACACAAGGCCCAACATTAGGTTATGAGAACAACATATGTGAAAAGGAAACCATACCCACAGTATAACAATAATAATTTGTGATGCAGGTATGGGTTGCGGGGAGAGAGACAGACATTCCATTAATAACAATATAGGCTATATTGTTTGCATCAGTACTGTTCCATACTCTACAAGTCTGCCCTTACTTTATGTATATAAGTGCCCTATAGCTTCTGCAGCATGTACATACCTCTCAAGCTGGGACAGTATGGGTCAAGCTGTAACATCTACAGATACAAAACTACAGAGGACTATTATATGTCAGGGGAGCATATATGACTACCAAGGTGTACTGTGCACTGTTGTGTGTGTGCTACTGACATACATTGACTAGATGTTATATCTGTGTCCAAGGGTTTTGGCAACAGTGATCATTATCCATGACAGAGTGACACTTGAAAGACATGTATCATACACAGTATAGACAATTTACACTTATCCTGCCCTCCTTAGCAGGTGTGGGATTAGACTTTTAGCAGACATTCACAGATGCACCAGGCATACAGCCGTACCAACAATAAACCATTTTATTTGTCTTATTAATTAAGAATAGTACTGAACTTGTTGACAGTTTATTTAATGAAGTTTTATCACCTTGCTGAGCAATGCTGTTTACACACTAGTATATCTGGGCACAGAAATTACTATATCATTCATACAGCTACTACAGACATTTATTTACCTGTAAGTCCTGTGGGGAGAAAATCTGTTAATACATAACTGTTTCTATGAATATTCAGTATTACTTGTCTGTTTCTATAAATATATGGTAGTACTTGTCCCTGGATTCGAGTCCCAGTCTGTGTGTGGCAAAATGAACAACATACATATCATTTATCAAAATAAGCTACTGAGCCACTGCTGTGTGTTGATTGACTGATATGTGCCTAGAGCTCACCTGGTAACAAAGTCTGATCTGGTAATATAGGTAGAAAGTCACACAAGACTGCAGTGACAGTTGAACTTGGAATGCAGGTGTACACATTTAACCCCTAGTGGATGGTAATATGTGTGATCTGTACAGACCATATTGGGGTGCTGAGTTGCCTACCTGACCCATATACAGTTGCAGATGGTATATTTGCAGTCTACAGCTATTACATTGTCATACTTTCCTGCATCAGCATAATTACGTTCAGGAATGCATACAGCTGAAATGCAAACGTTAATGCAAGACAACCCTGAGAGAAACACACTATAATACCTTAGACATTACTATTCTAGGTTCAGATCTTAGTGGAGAACAAATATCATAATGTAGTACATCTTGTAATACAGCTCCACATCTACACTTTAGAAAAACAATTCTTATCAGCCAACCTTCAGTCACTTCATGGTATTATACCCATGTTTACTTCACAGCAGTTGTAATAATCAATTTCTTCACCAACAGCCCTAAATACTCAGATTTGGCACAGCACAACTTTATTAGGGGTGACATGAAACAGAGATTGGTATACATCTAACAGCCTTTATTGATGGACACTTTAAATATTGCAGGCATTGAAGGACAGCTGTTATTCCACAATATATGCAATAGTAAGAAAAGTATGAATTCAGTTGATTTATTCCCTTCACATTATGAATTCAGTTGTACTTTATTACCAGAACATTATTAATAATACAGTATATGCTTGCTATTCCTTAACATTATTAATGCAGTAGTAACTTTCTTTCCTTCACATTAACAGGTTCCATGCTTTCATCTATATTGAACTCGGGTCTATATTAGATCACCGAACTCTTAAAAAAGTGAATGGTGATTAATCAACCCTATGTAAGCGAAAGCTTACAATCTCGAACTGTCAGAACAGCGATTTTTTTCCTAGGGGAAAAAAATTGCTGTTCCAAAACACATACACACAATACCAGCACACGAAACAAACAGCAATCCACACACATACACCTAAAATCTGACACCTAACCCTACACTAAACTATACACACACCACTAACTATCCACTTACCTTAACCCAAACCCTAACCCTAAGGTCCATCACTATCGCACACTCACCTCACCCGCTCCCTAACCCTAATTACCTAACCCACCCTAACCCTCACGTCCATACAATTGCACACTTACCTCACCCGCACCCTAACCCTAACTCACCTAACCCGCCCTAACCCTCATGCCCACACAATCGCACACTTACATGAACCTGACCCGTAACTTTCCACCACAGCGCTGAAAATACCGAAGAAACAGAAACTGACAGATTAATTCTTTCCCTAGGAAAAAAATCAGGTTTGTGTTGCTTTGATATTTTAAGCTTTTGCTTACATAGGGTCAATCAATCACTGTTTGCTTTTTTAAGCATTCTGTGATCTAATATAGACCCATGAACTCTACCTGGCATTACTCACTTATATCAGTCCAGGTCTATGAACACATTCATTGCAGGTAAAGAATATACCTACTGACAGCTACTACTGTATTATTTCTTAATATATTACTATATATTGCAGGATATATCTGTACTCACCACACTCTTGGCACAACCTGGTCATGCACCTTGCATGAGTCTCCAGGTTGTGAGCTCTCTCCTCAACATCTGTGGGGAGAGAAACACACCATTATGTGTACATGTCTATCAGATATTCATACTAGACTTAGGTAAATCAATGCTTCCTATACTTACAAACTTGTGGAGCATTGTCGTCCTGAGCATCTTGGATCCATTGGTCCAAGAAATCCCCCTTCATACACTTCAGATCATCATAGTGGTAATGCACCTGTGTGTGGGATACCAGTTGCATTGGTTACGTCACATACCAGCCAGTCCCAGGCCTCTGATTTGTATTCTCACCCCTGATACTAGCCCTGCAGCAGCCAGATGTCATGGTCTTTCACGAGAAGCCCAACCATGACCCTGGAATCAAACATGCCCCACCAATGTGCCCGGAAGAGCACAACACCCTCTCCAACTCCTACCATAGTTCCTGCATGGGTCAAACGCCAGTAGGTTCTGGCTGTATTCCTGTCTGTTCAGCTTAAATAAGGTTGTTTACCCACTCTTTAGTGCCATTGGACCATTTTAAAAATGCTAAGTGAAGCTTAGCACTGCGCAAACTGGCTAAGCTTAGCTGAGAAATGCTTAAACTGGAATTGCTTAACAGTGCCCAAACCAGCTAAGAGAAGCTGCATGTTGCTAAGAACTGCTAAAACGGGTCTTGCTTAAGCATTGCTTGGCTTGGCTTACAGTGCTGAGCAGAGCTTAGCTAAGGACAAACCAGATTTTATTAAAAATATAAAAATAATATATTGAAATTAATTGTCCATTAATGATACTTTATTATTATGTGTATCTATTTTACTTTATATCTCCTAACCTTATGAATTTTAATTATGTTATCTTGGAGTGTGACTTTAATGTATTGGACACTTGTGTGCAACTGGAGATTTTCTCTTTGGGTCTCCACTGCAAATGGGCTTCTAGCTCAGCTGGGTTAACCCAGTTTAGAAATGTCAATATATGTAATTAAAAAAAATAACTTGTCATAACAATTTGTTATCTCATGTAAAATCTGAATGGCCTGTCTGTGTATTTGAACCATGCACCTGCTGCACACAAAGCCACGACTCTAACCATCCAGCTACCATGGATATGATGATGACACCTATACATTTCGATATAGCTCTCAGTTATATTTAAGCACTGCTGAGCACTGGGCTGTGCCATGCAAACCCACTCAGCTATGCTTAAACATGACCTTTTACATTAAAATTAAAAGTATCCAGTTTATATTTTTAGATGTCTGGGACATGTCCATTGTTAAGTGGAATGCTGCACTACACAAACACAAAATAAATAAATAAATAAAAAGGAAATAGCATATTTTTTCTTTTATATTTCAGTGCCATCCAGCACTTTAACAGTATGTGTTACTCATCTCCAGACACTGTAACACACCCCCTACACTGAGTCTGTAATCATGTTACATGGCTCTCTCTCAGTAGCACATTTTCATTAATATGCAAGGTACGCTAACAGGGGGGAACCACAGACATGGCCCCAGTACACTCAGTGTAGGCTTTCCACTATTCCTAAATGGAGTTTATTAAATCCACACCAAGGTTTGCTATTGTCTTTTGTTTTTATGGCATAAATGTGCTCATTTATCCTTTCTCTTAAGCTTCTAGTAATCATTCCTACATACAAACTTGGGTAACCAGAGCACATAGCAATATAGACAATGCCTTTAGTGCTTCAAGTAAAAATACTAGGGATCCTAATAATATATGATACATACTGCAAAGTGATATAAGGCTCTTTATGAAGCTATAAAACCTGCAATCATTACATTTAAACATTACCAAAGTTTTATTGGTAATAGGTGGAAGAATTTTTGTGTTCTCGTTTTTCCAATAAATGCTTCATACTACAGTTCTTCTTATGAACATAAAAGAGGACTCCCCCAACAATATTAACTACAGCCATATCAAAGCAGCACCTAGGAACCAGATCCTGATTGATCTATTGGCTGCTGAATCCACCAATTTTCTTATTTTGGAACCCCTGTAACAATATGGGTCCAAACTGTGTTTACATTTTAGATTTAATTTCATTAGCAGTTTTTAATAACAATTCCAACTGATACTCTCTATCTAAAAACATAGAACTAATGACTTCTATTTCAATATCAAAATCAGTGTCCCTACTGGTCATCCTAGAAGCCCTGATGTACTGGCCTCTATGGATATTTCTCTTATTAAAGTTGGAATTAGTTTTCTGATATAAGTATCCATTGGAAAAAATACTTTTCTGATGAATACGACTGTTGGAATTATCAGCAGAAGAGTCCCAACTAACTTAAGCATCAAGGAACAAAATTGTTAGTCCCACATTTGTTGTAACAAAAGTTAAAATGTCAATATTACAATTTAAACTTTCAAGAAAACTATGTTGACCATCAATACTACTTTGTAAAGTAATAAAAAACGAGTCATCTACAAACCTCCTATACAATACTATGCTATAAAATCAATCAATGGTGGGTAAAATTTCTAATTCCCACCATCTGAGAACTAAACTTACAAAGGCAGGGGCCACAGTGGATCCCCATAGCCACCTCTTTCTTTTGCCTATTAGACCCATTGTGTCTGCTTCAGGTGGTAATACTGAAGTGATGCTAGAAAGAAGAAACAAAAAACTGATTCCAAGATAGCTGTCCCAAAATAAATAAATAAATAACTCTTACAACTACATCTCTCAAAGTATCAGCTGATATAGTACATCACTTGCCATCTGTTTTTATTTTAAAAAAGGAGGGATTCTTAAACAACTGAGAAACAGCAGTGATTTATTCAGAATGTTCAAAGAGCCCAATAATTCTTCACAAAGGTAGGTCAAGATGGGTTACTATTTACATTATATATAAGCCAAACAAAGCAACATATAATACAAACATAGAAGTTTCTATTCACCTACTTGAACTTGATGAATACTTATCTTGTTCATTTTTCATTGATTTTACTCATAATAATTTAAGTAATTAATTAACTAATTTCAACAAGGTACCATTCATCAGAGTTCAGACTGAAATATAACAAGTTAACATCATATATAATAGCAGTAACAGTAGAGTGTTTTGAAAAAAATGTTGCCATGGAGACGAATGCCTTCTTCAGTTAAAGTATGATTAAGAAATGTCATGTATATCCTGGTTAAATAATAGTAGCAAGCTCTTAATACAAATGTCATCATTATTCTGTCTAAATATAGTTCAAATCAATTATGGCAGGTATCACACTGTTTGATCAGTCCTAATATGGTGTGTGTAGATGCAGCTATGTCTGGCAGCTAGTACAAATGTCATTATTAGTCTGTCTAAACATAGTTAATATCAATTATGGCAGGTATCATAGCTTTGACTGCTGTTTGATCAATCCTGATATGGTGTGTGTCAATGCAGCCATGTCTGGCAGCTAGTACAAAGGCCGTTATTATTCTGTCTAAACAAACTGATACTCTTAAGGAACTATTACAGCAACACCACACAAAAAATAACAAATATAGAGACTTCTCTAAATGACATTGAAGATAGACTCAAAGAGGAAGAATTCCAGAAATAATTTCTGCTTAAATAGAATACATGGCTGCTTAACCAAATAGATGACTTAGAAAACAGGGAAAGGAGAAACAACATAAGAATCTTTGGTCTGCCTGAAAACACTGAAGGAGAAAACATTATTCCATTCTTAACAACTTGGATTCCTGAATTTTTAGACATGAAAGAGGGGCTTTCATTTGGAATTGAAAGGGTGCACAGAGCACTGAGGAAACTTACTTCTAACTCAACAAATACTCCACCTAGATCCATATTTATAAAATTTCTGGACAAGGAACTAATATTAAAATCTGCTTGGAGAAAATCAACCTTAAAATACAATTAAAGCCTGATAAGGTTTGACAATGATTATTCTTCCAGAATACTAGAACAAAGGAAAAAAGTCTGGCAAATAATAAAACTGTTGAAATGAAACAACATTAAAGCACAGCTGGCTTTTCCAGCCAAGATAAAAACACTTTTTGCCAATGAGATGAGAACCTTTAATGGCTTAGAGGAAGCTACTATAGTCATCAAAAACAACAACATAGTGTCTATCCCAGAAGAAATGGAATGGATGGCCCCTACTCTTAAAATAATAAAATAAACAAATCCTTGGACTGATGCTAGAAAGAAGAAACAAAAAAACTGATTCCAAGATAGCTGTCCCAAAATAAATAAATAAATAACTCTTACAACTACATCTCTCAAAGTATCAGCTGATATAGTACATCACTTGCCATCTGTTTTTATTTTAAAAAAGGAGGGATTCTTAAACAACTGAGAAACAGCAGTGATTTATTCAGAATGTTCAAAGAGCCCAATAATTCTTCACAAAGGTAGGTCAAGATGGGTTACTATTTACATTATATATAAGCCAAACAAAGCAACATATAATACAAACATAGAAGTTTCTATTCCCCTACTTGAACTTGATGAATACTTATCTTGTTCATTTTTCATTGATTTTACTCATAATAATTTAAGTAATTAATTAACTAATTTCAACAAGGTACCATTCATCAGAGTTCAGACTGAAATATAACAAGTTAACATCATATATAATAGCAGTAACAGTAGAGTGTTTTGAAAAAAATGTTGCCATGGAGACTAATGCCTTCTTCAGTTAAAGTATTATTAAGAAATGTCATGTATATCCTGGTTAAATAATAGTAGCAAGCTCTTAATACAAATGTCATCATTATTCTGTCTAAATATAGTTCAAATCAATTATGGCAGGTATCACACTGTTTGATCAGTCCTAATATGGTGTGCGTAGATGCAGCTATGTCTGGCAGCTAGTACAAATGTCATTATTAGTCTGTCTAAACATAGTTAATATCAATTATGGCAGGTATCATAGCTTTGACTGCTGTTTGATCAATCCTGATATGGTGTGTGTCAATGCAGCCATGTCTGGCAGCTAGTACAAATGCTGTTATTATTCTGTCTAAACATAATGAATATTAATTATGGCAAGTATCATAGCTTTGAGTGCTGTTTGATTAAGTCTAACATGGTGTATGTGGATGCAGCTGTGTCTGGCAGCTGTTATATGTTGCTGTTTTCATCTCTGGGAAGCTGTGGGTTGCAGCTTATGATCACGGTTTACTGATGCTTGTGTATTAGGAAGAGACATTTGGTGTTTTAGCCTGGATCCAGGGGTAGGGGGTGGAAAGAACTGTGATTTGGGATCGTTTGGCAGAGAATGCTTTTGTTTATATGTTTGCTGTGTGAGAGGTGGGAGGGGTGGAGGAGTGTGTTGTCTCTTGTTCTGGCAGCTTGTTGAGGTTTTTTTTTTTTATTTGTTTGCTCTCTATTCTTTTCCCAGCCGCTGCCTCGCTGAAAGGGAGGGGAAGTTAGGCTTAAAGTTGCAGTGAAGTGAAGCTTTGCTTCAGGTGTAGCATGAGCCTCTGGTATGCAGTACACAGACACACTAACAGAAACAGATACTTCCAGGTTGCTATGGTAATGGAGATGGAGTGATGATATTGCTTAATGGCTCTGAAGAGCCTCCAAGATGATTATCGGAAATGAAGTTTTTGGTTTAAAAAAAAAAGAAAATATATATATATATATATATATATATATATATATATATATATAAAAGAAAAGGGCTGTTTTGAACCATATGTACACATAGTGATGGTTTTCCAACACTTCATTTAGCTCATTAAGTTGATTCTTGATTAAAAAAAAAGAAAAAAATAATAAGCGCACTTTTATATTTAATTTTTTTTTTTTGGTCCAAACACATTAAGGACTTACATAAGAGTGGAAGTCTGAGTTATTGTGAAAGACTAAGAGCACTTGGTCTTGTGCAGAACCCTTTGCAGTGGTCTGGGAGGTGAGCTTGCTCGGACATGTTGGGCATATGGGGATAGCTGATTCTAGGAGTGTTTGGGGTTGCCGGGAAGTGCTAGATATTGATCAGATTTCCTTCGTGGAAATATCTGTGGGTATGAAAGGTGTGTTGAGTGATTCACTGGCAGAGTGGTCACTGCATGGAACAGGCTGGTAAAATGGAACAGAACAAATATTGGTTTGGATATTTTAAGAACAACCTGGAAACACACCACATGAACTAGTGAATGGTATTCTGGCATAACTGGATGGGCATTGTTGCCCGTGCTTGAAGTAATGACATGTGTGTATGTAGGGATGGAAATATACTTAAAATAAATAAGAAACTAGAAGGGTCTCATAATTTAAAGTCTATGGACTGTATAAACATGCTTGGAAGGAGGTAATAATAAGAATAAATATTACAGCTTGTGGTCTCTCAAATAACTAAGCAACAACAAAAAAACACACACAATACTTATGTAATGTATGATTTTAGTAAATCTAGACAAAAAATATATAATCATCATATAAGATGAAGCAGTCTGCTGAATTTAGATATTAAAGACAATATTTAATAACATGGGCTTGTGTATAACACTACTGTCTTAACTTGTCATAAATGCCATACACTACATTGAACATCAAGGGGAAGCATAATGATTTGCTTATATAAGTAAATGTTCATAACAAGTCATGTAATTCCTTTAACTTGAATTTTAATTTTTGTAATTCATCTTGACCATATATAATACTTAAGTGGTTACCAAGATAACTAATGTTTTATACATGACCTCAAACTGACAAAGTTGTTTAAGAGAAACAATAGAAGCCTAAACTTGAAATGTCACATAATGTAACAATCATATTCTGTACAAATAGTATTAAATTGACAATAGACAGTCAGATTAATAACCTGGGCTGGAGTATAATAACACTACTGTTTTAACTTGTCATAAAAGACATACGCTATATTGAACATCAAGAGGAAGCATGATGATTTCCTCATATAAGTAAATGTGCATAAAAAGTCATATAATTGCTTTAACTTGAATTGTGGTTTTGTAACATATCTTGACCATACATAATACTTAAGCTGTTACCAAGGTAACTAATGTTTTATACATGACATCAAACTGACAAAGTTGTTCAAGGGAAACAATAGAAGCCTAGACTAGGAATGTCACAGAATGTAACAATCACATTCTGAACAAATAGCAGTAAATTGCCAATAATCACTCAATTTAACCTTTGCTGATTATACAATATAGAATGTTGCCATTTAAATCTAAAAATGTTCAGTATATGCCATAAAAGGCAATTTATGAATATGGAAAGGGAACTTGTAATCATTAATCACAATAAGTGAATTTGTTGTTTTTAACCTATAATTTCACTCATTTTATTTATAATAAGTAATGACAGATATGAAAATCCTTATATGAAGGAAATGGGGGGAAGAGGAATGCACTGATAATTAAAATGCACTAACTTTCATCAACATTTACATAAAACAAACTTGATGCTGTAAGTAAATTAGCAGCAAACCAGTCCAAAAAACAAAAGTAGCCCAAGTGAAGCAGCTGGATTGAACCCACTCACCAAAAATGGATGACTCAGTAGTATAAATCACAAAACCACTTTAACTGAATCAGTACATAAATCCAGGAACAAAATGGATAATCGTTTCCGTCTAGATAATCTAGACTTCATCAGAAAACAGTTAAAGCAATGGAAAGAATTTAAAAAAACATTTTTGAAACTAAGAGCGTGCTCTTTCACTAAAAACCTGGTTCCATGAATAAGTGTTGTAGATGCAGCTACTGTAAATTTGTAAAAAAAGGGAATATATTTTGTGTCAACAATGTAGAAATTAAGCTCAAGCAGAAATATAACTGTTGTTCTGAGAAAGTAGTATATTGTGATATGCGCACTGTCTGTTTATGTTTCTATGTTGTCCAAACTGACTGTAAGCTGAAGAACCGCATCTATGAACATTTATATGATATTAAAAATACTAAAGATATTAATGCATTAAGTAATCACACAATGGAGAACAACAATCATACATTTTTATTCTTCATTATAGAAAGTATCAACACTGATGTTAGAGGAGGAGCATGGTCACTATTGTTGGAAAAAAGA
This sequence comes from Protopterus annectens, assembly GCF_019279795.1. Lineage (NCBI taxonomy): Eukaryota > Metazoa > Chordata > Ceratodontiformes > Protopteridae > Protopterus > Protopterus annectens. The sequence continues at coordinate 1,223,869,919 of NC_056737.1, forward strand.
GAATTATATTGGCAGCTACACCTGAAAGCAGGGAACTGGCCTGGCTTAAATGAATATATTTCATTCAGCTCCTTACTGAAGTTAAAGGCACTGGAGAGGTAATATGACCTCCCAAATAATTACTGTTTAATATACCATGTTACACACGCATATATCATATTGTTATTTTACATGGTTTTAAATGTTTTTTATTCTATTTATTACATACCATCAGCCTTTTTATAAATTTGTAATTTCATTTTTTATATTTAAAGTACTTAACTTGTATTTATACTGCTGTGGGGTTTTGTGCCTTGCATTTTGTTGCTATATTTAGGATTTCATTTTATCTTATTTTATTCATCTCATGAATATTTAATTTTAAGTCATTTATCTGCCCTAATTAACTTTGAATT
>NC_056737.1:1223875313-1223947813 GCF_019279795.1 Protopterus annectens
TGGCAACCGGAATGTAACTATATCGAAATTTAATGACAGCGGTTAAAATATCACAAACGAAAAAATAAAAAACTCTCAGTTCTCTCAGTTAAACGCTTTCACCTAGCATATTTGGGCTTCTTCAGAACTGAGAATTTATAGAAGTGGGTTGCCATGACAGTGTTAATTGGAAGTACTACACAGCTGCCTGCATGCGATTAGCAAGTGATGAACACTGATTGGTGCAGAGGCCATCATCTGATCATGTGCATCACCTACAAAATCCATGCTGCAATCTATTCAAAGCAGCTCAATCCCTGTAGTGGAGCGAGAGAGAGAGAGAGAAACAAACAGACAGCAAGAGAAAAAAGTATCTACACCAACTCAACCTGCAAACAACCCTACATAACTAAGGGGACACATAAAACTGTAATCAGAAGAGGCGACAATCCTACAACAGGTATGTGAAACATATATGCATGTAACTGAATGTAGTACTTTGTCTATAATAATGGGCTAGATGATGTTGAAAGATTTATATGTGCCATCAGGAGTTGTTGTTGTAATGATGTCCTGCTGAACAACTGCTATGGACAATAATGTCTGCCCCTGTGAGCAGTGGGCTATACCTGTCAACTGTGCAGATCAGCACTGAATGACAAGATGTAAGCCATCATAGTGTGTATTCTGTACTGCAATGCATGTATATTAGTGTGGCAAATAGCTAGTGGTGGAAGTAATGCTGTTATGATAGAAAGACCCCACCACTTGGAGGACAGTCATGTTAATGTGTAATGTAGCATGGACAAAGGCCATAGGTGTGTAATAGGCTTACCTGCAATCTGTCCCTATATATACCCCCCTAATGTTGGCCTGTATCCACATGTGACACCTCTCTGTGATGTAGCACAGCAGAACAGTACAGCTGTGAAGGAAGGAGAGTTAGAGAGTGTGAACCTGATGTTTGAATGCACCCTATATATATATATATATATATATATATATATATATATATATATATATATATATATATATATATGTATGTATGTATATGGGTAGGTGTAGTGTTAAGCAAAGGAATGCAGAAGGTCAGATGGTAGTGGATTTTGAGAAAAGGATGGACATGGCTGTGATGAATATGTATTTTAACAAGAGAGAGGAGCATAGGTGACATACAAGAGTGGAGGAAGATGCACACAGGTGGATTATATCTTATGTAGAAGGGCCAATCTGAAGGAGAATGGAGACTGTAAAGTGGTGGCAGGGGAAAGTGTAGTTAGGCAGCATAGGATGGTGGTTTGTAGGATGACATTGGTGATCAAGAACAGGAGGATGAGTGTGAGGGCAGCACCAAGGATCAAATGGTGGAAATTGAAAAAAGGTAATTGTGACGTGATGTTCAGGGAAGAGTTAAGACAGGCACTGGGTGGCAGTGAAGAGTTACCAAATAGCTGGGTAACTACAGCAGAGCTAGTAAGAGAGATGGCTAGAAGGGTGCTTGGTGTGACATCTGGAAAGAGGAAGGAGGACAAGGAGACCTGGTGGTGGAATGAAGAAGTACAGGAGAGTATACAAAGAAAGAGGTTGGCGAAGAAGTGGCATTGTCAAAGAGATGAAGAATGTAGACAAGAGTATAAGGAGAAGAGGTGCATGGCAAAGAGAGAGGTGGCGAAGGCTAAGGATAAGGCGTATGAAGAGTTGTATAAAAGGTTGGACACTAAGGAGGGAGAAAAGGACCTGTACCGATTGGCTAGACAGAGGGACCGAGCTAGTAAAGATGTGCAGCAGGTAAGGGTGATAAAGGATAATGAGGGAAACATACTCACAAGCGAGGAGAGTGTGTTGAGCAGATGGAATGAGTACTTTGAGGGGTTGATGAATGAAGAGAATGAGAGGGAGAGAAGGTTGGATGATGTGTGGATAGTGAATCATGAAGTGCAGTGGATTAGCGAGGAGGAAGTAAGGATAGCTATGAAGAGGATGAAGAACGGAAAGGCTGTTGGTCCAGATGACATAGCTGTGGAAGCATGGAGGTGTTTAGGTGAAATGGCAGTGAAGTTTTTAACTAAATTGTTTAGTGAAACCTTGGAAAGTGAGAGGATGCCTGAGGAATGGAGAAAAAGTGTTTTGGCACAGATTTTTTAAGAATAAGGGTGATGTGCAGAGCTGTAGCAACTACAAAGGGATTAAACTGATCAGTCACAGCATGACATTATGGGAAAGAGTAGTGGAAGCTAGGTTAAGAAGGGAGGTGATGAATAGTGATCAGCAGTATGGTTTCATGCCAGGAAAGAGCACTACAGATGCGATGTTTGCTCTGAGAGTGTTGATGGAGAAGTACAGAGAAGGTCAGAAGGAGTTGCGTTGTGTCTTTGTGGATTTAGTGAAAGCATATGACAAGGTGCCTATAGAGGAGATGTGGTATTGTATGAGTAAGTCGGGGTTGTCAGAGAAGTATGTAAGAGTGGTACAAGATATGTACGAGGGAAGTGTGACAGCGGTGAGGTCTGAGTTGGGAGTGACGGATGCGTTTAAGGAGGAGGTGGGATTACATCAAGGATCAGTTCTGAGCCCTTTCTTATTTGCAATGGTGATGGACAGGTTGACAGACGAGATCAGATAGGAGTCCCCGTGGACTATGATGTTTGCAGATGACATTGTGATCTGTAGTGAGAATAGGGAGCAGGTGGAGGAGACCCTGGAGAGGTAGAGATATGCTCTATAGAGAAGTGGAATGAAGGTCAGCAGGACTAAGACAGAATATATGTGTGTGAATGAGACGAAGGATAGAGGAATGATGAGGATGCAGGGAGTAGACGTGGCGAAGGTGAATGAGTTTAAGTACTTGGGATCAACAGTTCAGAGTAATGGTGAGTGTGGAAGAGAGGTGAAGAAGAGAGTACAGGCAGGATGGAGTGGGTGGAGAAGAGTGTCAGGAGTAATTTGTGACAGACGAGTACCAGTAAGAGTGAAAGGGAAGGTCTACAAGAGGGTAGTGAGACCAGCTATGTTATACGGGTTGGAGACAGTGGCATTGACAAAAAGGCAGGAGTCAGAGCTTGACGTGGCAGAGTTGAAGATGTTAAGATTTGCACTGGGTGTGACGAGGATGGACAGGATTAGGAATAAGTATATTAGAGGGTCAGCCCAGGTTGGAAGGTTTGGAGACAAAGCCAGAGAGGCAAGATTACATTGGTTTGGACATGTGCTGAGGAGGGATGCAGAGTATATTGGGGACAGGATGCTAAGGATGAAGCTGCCAGGTAACAGGAAAAGAGGAAGGCCTAAGATAAGGTTTATGGATGTGGTGAGAGAAGATATGCAGGTGGTTGATGTGACAGAGCAAGATGCAGAGGACAGGAGGAAATGGTAACAGTTGATCTGCTGTGGTGACCCCTAACGGGAGCAGCTGAAAGAAGAAGAAGAAGATATATATATATATATATATATATATATATATATATATATATATATATATATATATATATATATATATATATATATATATATATATACATATATATATATATATATATATATATATATATATATATATATATATATATATAGATATATATATATATATATATATATATATACATATATATATATACATATACCCTACTGTTGAATGACTTTGCTACATGATATGTGTGAGAGAACATCACACATTTTTATACACACATAAATATATAGTAGCAAGTGGGTGTAAAATGGACAGTTATGTCTGGTGTGAAATCCATGTTTGGAACACATTGCCCTTGTTTGTGAAGGTGGGATTGGTATTTTGGGGAAGGGTGGTAGGTATATTTGGGGAGGTAGGCTGGGTTGGAAGACAGACAAGACAGCATACAGGGGTGATATATGACACATGGTGGGTAAACACCTTGGATATGGAATGGTGTTTGGAATGTGGAAGCCCATAAGCCCCCATATGGAAACAATGTGACCAAGGTCCCCATGCATGGGCAGTCACAACTGCATCTTCACAGCCCTGAAGGTGCCTGGGCTGGGAGCTAAGCAGGTGGAGCATACGGACCCTGTGATTGTGTACTGATGGCCTCAAGGTGGTGTAGCACATTCCCCAAGTCTCTGTGGAGCTCCCTGTGCACCAGACCCTGGACCTCACTTCGGGTGACAGGATCCTGTCTGGGTGTACTCCCAGGGTGTGGGGCAAACACCATCCTCTGAGGTGGTTCCACCTGAAGGTAGTGCAGGATCAGTAGATGATGAGGTCCCAAGGTGGGTCCCAGATGTGATGTGACCTGGTAACATGGCCAGATGAGGTGGGAGAGGTGGTTCTGCTGGCATCTGTCTTCCCAAACATGCTATTTTGTCACAGTTATAGAACATATGTGGGTAGTAATAGTCCATACATTCCAGGATTGTGTCTAACAGCATGCATAGATATCCCCATTAACAAAAAACACCAGATTTGCAACAGTCACATAGTAAACAGAACACATGCATTTATGGAACCATAGTGGCCCTTACAATGGCATGTGAGTGACATTGTTCGTAAAAGGCCACCAATGATAGTGTTTCAACATGGAGCATGACTACAAACACATTGCACAAATTGTTGTACAATATGATATATGTCCCAATAGTAAGTCTGATATAAACCTACCCGTTGAGTTGTGTGTTCAGATTGTTGTTGTAGATATGGTGGGGGGGAGACAGAGATGTGTATTAACAACTATTATATCCTTGCAGTATGAGGTCCTCAGACCTGTTTTCCTCTTTATGTCTTTCAGGCACCATGTCTCGGGAGAGATTACCAGTGTACACCCCCCAGGAGAATGATGTCATCATTCAATACCTGGTGCAGCACTACCTCACCCTGTTTGGATGTACAGCCCATGATCTGCAGGAGAGGACCATCCTGTGGAACGATCTTGTCCACAGGGTAAACAATGTCAGCCTGCATAACTGCAGTTATGAGCAAGTCCGACATCAGTGCACTGATCTACTCTGCCATGCCTGGTGGCATGCTGCTGTAGTTAGGAGGGACCAGCTTGCCACAGGGGGAAGTCATGCCATCCAGCCTCCCCTGCACATACTGAGGAGCTCCTCATCAGCCTTGGGGCACCTGCCCACCTGTAAACACAAGATCCGTTGGAGAGCATTGTGGAGGTGGGTGCTACCCACACAATGGATGAGGAGCATGCGGGTAAGGCCACAGGGCACATCAGTGGACCACTGTTGCGTATCCATCTGCATCTGTAGAGTTTAATCATGCATATGTGTAATCAAATATATATAGTCTGTTGCTGCATTGTAGTAATAAACAGATGTGCATAATCTGTAGTATTGTGGGTTTGCACTGTTGATGTACTGTAATGCTGTTCCCACCCTGTGCCAATGCCACAGGTGTGGCTACTGACATCACATCTCTCACACAACTATGTAGGTCCCTCTGGTATACCTCCGGGGCAGCAGCCTGTAGCTGGTGAGTATGGTGTTTGTTCAAGTTTGCCAATACACCGGCCATGTTATGGCCATGGTATATTCCATGCACACATTTGACACACCTACCCATAATGCATGCTGTACATGTTCACTTATTGTTGCTGTTAACTGCACTGCATCACAGTGGTCACCATGGCGGCATATCTGAAGGGTATGTAAAAGTCCTGCAAAATAAATAACAACCTGTCTTTGCAAGATGTATGCACAGAGATGAACATAATGGTGGGCCAAATGGCCTACAGTAGGGACATGTCTGAAACATCACCCTTATACAGTGCTACAACAGTGTATATACCACTATTACAATGGCAACTGTTACTGATCTACACAACAGCATATTACAATAATGCATTCCACAGCTTTTACAATCTGTAATGTGATCCTAACATGAGCAATGAATGTGTAATATGGAATCCTATGTTAGGACAGCAAATATGGTGATTACATACCTTCACAAACACTGGAAGCATATGTGTGCATACACTCCAAATAACATATTGTGGAAGCAGCTTTTGAGGTACTGACAGCATGCACTCTTCTTGAGTATGGACCTTCCAGCAAGTATAGGTCTTCAATGTCACACCAAAAAATGGTCTGCTGTCCAAGATGTTTGGCCATCAAATGTGCCCACTTACCTGCAACAGAGGCAGCCATGGCTTGCACACATCTTACGGAATTTATCCCCTATACAACAGGTAGCACACAGGAGTTGGACATGTAGCCTTACCTCACCATTGCATATACCATGGCAAACAGTGCAGACAGTCACGTATGTGGTGAGGATGTATGGGACAGGATTAATGTAGAAAATAAACAGATGACCATCCAAGACAGATGATGACACATGTTGCAAACTGGTCATGCAGGCTGCCTAGTAACATGCCATAACACTGAGGGAGTTGCAGGAATGTCTAGCAAGTACTAGCTGTGCAGTACCTGTGCCAGCAATTGCCTGGTCTCTGCATAGGTGTGGCCCATGTGTTAGGGAAATCAGATGGGACAGTTGTTCCACAGGAAACATCAGCCAGGGCTCTCTACAGGTAGTGTATGCATAACATCAAAAGTCCCCCAATGGCATGGATTGCAATGTGTACTGGTATACCAAGACCAAGTTGGAAACCTACAGACAGTATCAATTAAGATACATGTGCTGCACAACCAACACCTCACCCCACCTCAGGTCCACCATCCCCACCTGTACCTTGCTGGTGCCAGTGTACACCTGTATGTTTGTCATTCATTAGCAAGGACTAGGCTGGTACACATGGTTTTAAGATTTTGGGACACTGCAAAATGACACACATGTGTAGGCCATAGTTGTCAAGCATCTGCAAAAAGGCTGAGGATGGGGAGGGGGTGTCATCCTGAAACACAACAGTGCACTGAAGCAGAGATCCAAACTTCACTAAGAATGGCTGTATCTGCACACAGTCAAGTTCATGAATTGTGGCAGATATAACCCTGACTCCACAGCAATAGTGGTGGCACTGCATGACCTTCAAGGGCTGTGCACATGATTTGACCTTGCAATCATGCAGAGTTGGGGGATATTTGTAGGGCAGAGTGACCAAATACTGGCAAATGCAGATGGCCCATGCTAGTATACCCCTTCCAGGAATAGTGACTGCTGTAGTACACTTAACAGTTGGTGCAACAAACCATCATGATAAGGGTGTGCACACATATGCACCCACAAATTGTATGCATCTCAATCAGCATCTGCACAACTAACACATTTGTTTGATACTGAATTTGATTGCACAGGTCATATGTCACATATCAGGTTCATGTAATGTTAACATATGCAGTAATGTGTCCCCATGGCATATCAGGGAAGAGGGTGCCATGTCAATATGGCTGTGTATTCTCCCCATAGCCACAGTAAGGTTTGACGTTTGTCAGTGTAATTGCATTTTCTTGGCCATACATGCACCACTGATTATGTGATCTGTAAATCAGACATCAGGCATTCACAAATGACATCTGTCCACATATCATCCCAGGTATGTGTCGGACAAACACATAGGGGCTGTGAGTAGCAGAACAACCATAACTGACTCACATATACACATTCAGCAATGGTGTGTACACCTGTGAAGTATGGTGCACAGTACATGCCAGGGTGCTGAACAGGTGTGCAGCAATACTTTGTATATGGATGCAGTGTGTTCCAGGGGAAAGGACATTACCTACTAACACAATCCATGCCTCACAGAGCTGTATAATGTTGGTAAGAGGGACTGACTATAGCTGCACTGCATGCTGAGTGCCATATGTCATGCATGTTGACAGATGGGTAATGAGAGTTCTGTGTGTAATATCTTTGTGCAACCTCACCTGTAAGTGTGTGTGTGTGTGTGTGTGTGTGTGTGTGTGTGTGTGTGTGTGTGTGTGTGTGTGTGTGTGTGTACTGTTAAGCAATGACATACAGGTCTTAAAGTGTGTTTCTTGTTTTCCCCTCACAGGTGACGAGGTGGGTCAGGGTCCCTTCTGCAGGCAATCTGATGTTAGTGTCCATACAGACACTGATAATGATGATAGGTGTGTTGAGGCACAGGTGGGATTGTCAGATGCTGAAGCTGTGCTATCGTTTGACATCACACTGTTAACCACCACATCCCTGCACACAGTCACATTGCCTATACATACCCCATCACCAGTGGCCATAGCTGAGGGACAGTTGGCGGTTGGCAGCATGGGACAGGACATTGTGGTAGCACGTGTGTCTGGACACATCAGCCATAGCTGGATGTCCGGTGGGGTAACACATGGGCAGATGTACAGGGGTGCTTGTAGGAGTGCTGTTGGTCATCATGTCCCTGGCAGAGGTGCCACCTCTTTTTCCACCAGACGCATGTTTCAGGCCATCATGGAGGTGCAGGCATGTATGGAATGGAACAGCAAACAGGCTCTGAGGCTGCAGAGGGCTACTCATTCAGCTGTTATTGACAACATCCATGCAGAGGACATAGATAGACAGTTGTGTGAAATGGTGGGAATCCTTCACCATGGAATGTCTGTGCTCAAGCATATGGTGGGAGTAGTGTGACGGCAATGTGGATGAAGGCCAGCAACACCAACAGCTGGAGGTCGATGTGGACATGCCAGAACTCAGATCTGCTCCCGTATTGGCAGTACCAGCTGCGGCACTGCAGGGGGTGCTGTCCACCACCGCAACACAGCAGGCCACATGCACTTTGCCTTGGCTGGTCCCAAGAGGGAACTGGATCTAGCGGATATATGTCATCATCAGGGGAGAGTACCATATTGTGGCTTGTACCTGTGAAACCTTTGGCAGGCACAGTTCTTGTCTCCATGACAAGAGACAGTGAACCGCAAACCCTGCCAGTTATGGTCTGCAGCTGTCCAACAAACCCCTGTATAGGGTAGCCACATGGCAGAACTGTGTGCATGCATACACACATACATCACCAACACAGCTAGGGCAACCCCTACCTACACACACCACATCACAACAGCCCAATTAATAATTAAACCCACTCACACACACACACACACATGATGTCAAATGTATGACTCAGCCTATGTCTCCAGCAAACCAACAACACACCCTGTGAATATGATGATACCTGTGCCACATCCCTGTCATCAACAGCATTGATGCAGGCACAGGCTAATATGGTTCTGATGCACAGGGAGACTGTACTATGGTGTACCAATGTAATGCTGTGTAACATGTTGTCAGCAGTAAAGTTTAATGCTTACATGTCAGGAAGTGTAGCTGTCCAACCATGATGCATTATAGCTGTTATTAGCACTGAGTGACTGTGGTCTCTATAATGTATTCTGTTTGTGTTGTAGGTGTCCATGTGTCAGCAGTATGTTGATCTGATGTTGTTTCCAAAAAAGGGGTATGGCACTGTGGTGACACCTTGGCTGTGGCATATCCTAGGTACAGATGAACACGTCACAGGTCTGTATAACAGTTACTGCATGTGCCACATGGCTGATAGGTCTGGGGGTGTATACAGGCGAGTGCATGGTGGCTGATGTCAACAGCCCTTCTACAGTGGACAATGGTAAGTGCACTGGGTGGTACACACCACATGTTTGTGTATAACACACACAGAGGCTTTGGTGTTGGTGCAATACACAGAGAATACTGGTCACATGGATGTATGTACTTGTGTAAGGAACCCATTTTAGCCTATGTAATTCCACCAAGACAGAATAGGCACAACAACACACTGGGAAATAAGCAGTCCATTAGTTTAATGTCATTAACGATGGTACTGGAAGGGTATATGTCCCCTTCCCCAATGTAGTGCAATCCTCAACTCAGTTAACATATGTCTGCTGGTGTGGGTGGCACAGCAATACCCTTTGAAGGGTGTGAGGTGCTGTAGAACCGCAGATAGAGTGACTGACAACTACTTAACCTGTTAACATAAACTGTACAGTATTACAGCCAGCTACGCAGGGTTATAACTGCAATGATAGTGGCTGTGTTCACAAGAGCCACACTCAGCTATATATACCAACCCCAGTATCAGTGTACACCTATACAGTGGGGAAGAGGGCACTTACACATCTACCACTAGTTATGATGGAATGTATTTCCACAAGATGATACCTGTGAAATGTTAGCATTTGCCAGACAGTTCTTGGACAGATGACCTCCTTGGACATGTGTATTCTTCAAACAGAAGTAGATTCCTTCACATACACACACACTCGTACTTAGCAACACTGGGACCCCTGCCTAGGTATGTAGTGCTACTGATGTGTGTGACCTTAACTGCACACACCACACAGCTTTTGGGATGAGGTGTATTCCAGGTTACATGTTATGTGAAGAACATCCCCAGGCCCTGTACAGTATGGTAATGGGGAATGTACTTGTTGTTTATGGACTATACATAGTGTGACATACTGTCATATACACATTGACAAACACATAACAGTCATACACAAATCTGAGTGAGCTAGGCTTTTCAGTTCTAACTACCTTGCCAGTGTGTCCATTCTGTTGCGGATAAGTTGCACACAGCACATGCATAACTGGGCTGGATAGTCTTATCAGCTACCTGTATGGTTGGTGGTGACAGTGGCCCCCATACAGTGGAACATGGGACATGTACTGGGGGTACCATGGTGTAAAGACAGTATACCCAGCACCCACACACCACAGTGGATATTGTATGCACTGAAACCCATGATAGTACTCTGACATACCCACCATCACACATTGACCAGCACTGCAATACAACTACTTGTCTATCCCAAGAGTCCCACTACAGGGATATGCATCTAATGCACATGCCATAGGGATAGTAGGGTGATGCTTTGACATGGCTCTCCTACAGTCAGCAACATCACTATGCCTAATAATGTGTGGCAAGAAATATTGGATTAGGAGAATGTGGCCTCAGAATGATGTATCCTACAAATATACACACTTGTTTATAGCCTGCTACAGACCACCCTCCCTAACCCAGGAACCCCACTCGGCCTTCCTGAGAACACTGGAAAATATGAAGGTCTCTCCAAACACCATTATATTGGGCAACTTCAACTAACCTAACATAGACTGGGAGCATTACTCTAGCTCCAACACCCTAGCCCAAATGTTCCTAGAATTTATAAACTCAAATGCTATGGAACAACTTGTTACCACTCCCACAAGAGGGGAAAACATACTGGACCTGATCATCACCAACATGGGGACTCTATGCTCTAGACCAGAAGTGTATCCCTCACTGGTAAGATCAGACCATAAACTAATCTCACTGGATATTCACATCCCGACTCCACCCCCTGCCCTGAAAACCACAGTGAAAAACTTCTCTAAAGCAAATTTCACACTCCTCAAAACCGAGGTGGAATCCTTCAAAGCCCCCGGGCCTGTGAAAAATATGGCCCAGACCGCAGAATCCTTTATAAACACATTCTATGAACACCTTCAGGAATGCATGGATCATGCAATCCCAAATAAAACCAAGACCCAATCCTCCAAAGGCAGGCGTCCTGTCTGGTGGACCCCAGCCATAAACAAACTATACAATAGAAGGAAGAAGCTACTACATGATAGAGCAAAATCCCAAAAAGGGAAGGCATCTCTGATCAGTATTAGCAAAAAAATACGGGCACTCATAAAATCGTCTAAGGTCAGCTTAGAGAGAAAAATTGCTTAGGACACTAAGGATAATCACAAGGCTTTCTTTAGTTATGTTAGGAACCTGGGTGGGAATTCCCAGATATGCTCAGAATTAGTCCAAAATGACAAAAAATACACCGAATCCACAGACATTGCCAACATCCTAGCTGACAGGTTCAGCGCAAACTTCTCCCGCCCCCTCCCCACCAAAAGGGCAAATATTTATCCCAGCAGAGTGCTGCCTCCCTGACATCTCAGATGCTCAGGTAAGAGCTGCCCTCTCCAAAGCAAAAAGCACAGCATCAATGGGACCAGACGGTGTCCCGGACTGCGTCCTACATGAACTCCAAGAAGAGCTAAACCCAAACATAAAACTACTGTTCAATCTCAGCCTTACTACAGGATATGTACACAAAGAGTGGTGTACAGCAACAGTGGTCCCTCTCCACAAAGGTGGTACCTCAACGAATCCTGGAAACTATCGTCCCATATGCCTGACTAGCTTGGTCTGCACAGCTATGGAAAGGATCATCATGGACCTCATAAATAAAGATATTAGGGACCTACAGACACTGGATCCTACCCAGTTCGGCTTTGTTAAGGGCAGATTCTGCCACTTAAACCTGGTTGATTTCTTTGAAACAGTCAACAAGGCCATTGACGAGGGGAAGGTGGTCTACACAGCCTACATAGACCTCGCAAAAGCCTTCAATACAATACCCCACTCGGGCATTATAGATAAGCTCACCAGCTTAAATATAAACCCCTATGTCACTAGATGGGTTGAAAACTGGCTCAAGGACAGAACCCACATGGTTAGACCTGCTGGAGCCATGTCAGACTCCAAACCAGTTACAAGTGGAGTCCCACAAGTCTCAGTCCTGGGACCTCTCTTGTTCGGTATATATTTCTCGGAGGTACAGGCCAACATGGAAGGACTGTGGCTGACTATGTTCGCAGATGACTGCAAACTGGGCACCATAATCGACTCTCCAGCTGACACAAGCATCCTCCAAAGGGCCTCATAGAAACAGACAACTGGTGCCAGAGCCATGGCCTCAAGCTAAATGCCAAAAAGTGTATAGTCATCCCCTTTGGCAAAAACAAAGTGCCCACAAATTACCACATAGGTGGTAATCCATTAAGTACAGAAGAAGTAATTAGGGACCTGGGGATCCAAGTTGATAGCAATCTCTCATTTGACAACCACATGGCCAAAGTGGTTAGAAAAACATTTTATATAGCCCACCAAATCATGACGGGATTCACATCTAGATCAGGGGAGGTCATCGTGCCTCTTTACTCATCCCTCATCAGGCCCATAATTGAGTACAGTGCCCCTTTTGGGATGTACCTTACCAGACACCTGCAGCAACTGGAATGACCCCAAAAGTACCTCACCAAGAGGATCATAGGGCTCAAACAGATGCCATATGCTGCCCGGTTAAAGAAACTCCAGCTCTACTCAGTGGCATACCTCCTGCTCAGAGGCGATCTGTGCCTGATGTATAAAGCCATGTCCAACCCGGAATTAATGGACATGCTGCACCTCAGAAAATCCATATCCCATCAAGCTACGCGCTCGTGAGACTTGAACCTCAGCACTGAAATAAACAGGACATGCTGGAAGGACAGATTCATAACCCAAAGGCTCTCTTCATTCTGGAATAAAATCCCAGTCCAGGTTAGGCAGAGTCCCTCATTGACTCTCTTCAAGAGGAATCTTGATGAGTGGATGGGAGATCATAGGTTTACCCCGGGTATTACTTCTGTGTCACTGTTAGACAGAGGCACAGTATACTAACCTCGAAAAAGGGCATAGTAAGATTAATTTAAAATGGGTGGCAAAAGCCAAACACACTCTGGCTAGGCTTATAAATGCCCTAAGGCAGATAGCCTAGTATGAACCTATGAACCTATGAACTTGCACATACACACAAACTTGCCAGAACTCAGAGGGTATCCCATGCCTATCAACCCATTTGTATAACAGTGTTGTACTGGTACTGCAAGCCCCAGATAGCCCTTAGGATGAAGAGTGTAACAAGGTACATGTAATGTCCAGTACAGTAGTAGCCACATCTAACTATGGCAAAAGGGGGTGTGGTGGGTGTGAAGGGCCTCAGGGTATTATCAACTACAGGTCTACAAACACTTTTATTCTCAGTGATGCACACGTGCACATTTGTCAGCACTGGGGTCCATCGGTACAGGTGTTCATAGGTGTGTACCAAACTACTGTCCATGGAGAGATGGGAAGTGTAGGGGATTTGTGGACAGTGCTATCATGCCACCTGGCATGTGCCAGCAGGCCATCTCTCAACAGATACCACAGTGGTGATCCTCAGGGTTAGAGTTACATGCAGCATCCAATCATCTGGTTGCCTCTTGCAGAGGGACAGTGAGGTGCTCCAGTTGACATGCATGCAACTTGTATTACATAACATGGTCAGTGTCTGTCTTGGAGACCTGTACCCAAGCATGTTCTGTTGACTGTGGTAGTGTAGTTGAGGTATCCATGGCATGTGGTGCATACAGGGTGTGGGTTCCTAGCTGTAGCATTCATAACACAGCTGGGTAGACATGTCAGTGTCACTCAAGCATAGATTGCCTGTATGCAGCCAAGATGGAGTTCTGACATCTGCACATCTGTACAGAGGACAGATAGACATCAGCTAGCCAACTGGTTATGCAGTAGGATGACTGTGTTGACAGATAGATGTCTGACACTGATAGGTATGCCATTACTACATGACAGCAGCCCTCAATGACATGTCCTATATACACAGTAGTCTACAGTTAACATCCACATGTCTGATCAATATCCAGTAGCAAATACTTAATGACACACAGCTCACACAACAAGAACAAGATAGTGGGGACTCAGAGTCCATCTTTGAATGCAAGGGTGTTTGGTTCCAGTACTACAATCTGCAATGTACTCTTACTTGGGAATGCACTGTCAACAGTAGCAACATAATGATACACTAAATGCCAGTGTGACTGCATATAACATGGGATACTACCCATGTATGAAACAAATTCAAATGGAAAAGAGTGTTGTACAAGCCATATATACCCAGGTGTCCCAGACAGTAGTTTCACACCCCTTGCTACTGTAATGACAGCACATAGATGCATGTTATGTACATGGCATTAAATACACTTATTAAAGATGCCCTTGCCCTGCTATTTTATTAGACCCGAATGTGAGCACTGGTTTCCAGGGCTGAGCTATGCTTAGCAGATGTAAGCATTACTTAAATGTAACTGCTAAGCAGATTTGCACACTGGTAAGTGAAGCTGAAAAGGTGTAAGAGCCTTTTTGTTTAACCGTACATTAGCACCGCTTACCATCACGCAAACCCACTTACAGCTGCTCAAAACTGTCTTAAACACTCTGTATCCAACAGCCCTTGTTCTGCCCAGCAACAATATAAACAGTCCTTGAACCCAGGACCCTATACACTACAGTCACAGCAGTTAACCACTAAGCCATCATAACTGTGAAAACAGTTGTTGTTTTTTCCAATATATCTGTCAGTACACATACTGAATAGTATTGAATAACTGCTATGACTTCTAGAATTCTATAGTACTTGTTAGTAATTTTAGTGTTGAATCACATATGTTGTTATATCTAAATATACACATATCAGATAAATACTGTGTGATACATCTGAGAAGGTATATACAACATTCATGTTTGCACATAAAGATATGGATATATATATTATATATATATATATATATATATATACATATATGTATAACATATCTTTATAACATGTAGTGGAGTGATACCTCAGCACCAATGGTCACAACCTCTTAGTGCAATGGGATGTCATGTAAATATTGCAGGTATAAATGTAGACTGTTGCTACTGTAACACGGATTGTCTTAAAAGAAATGTTGTGTGGGAAGTCACATCTGATATTGACATGTACGCCATCAGTTACTGACAGACATCATAAGATCATCATAGTGCAGTACCACACAAATCACAGCAATGATCCTGTGGAATACAGCAAAAATATGACCAATAAATGTGGACAGTCTGACACACTCTGGTCAGTCCAGAGGACTACACAGAACCCCTTAGTGCAAGACGTGTGGACCAAGCCTGACAAAGTGGATGTTTACAGCCATGTAAATGGGGATATCACAAAAATACTGGAAGAGATAAGCTCACACAGTTTATACATTCACAAACTCCTGTCTTTCCTGACACATAATAACCAAAGGAACAGAGGTCACAAGCCCACATACTACCCACTAGTTAGTGACATACATCTGTACAGCATCCCACTGTTTTGTCAGAAATACACAACAGTTATGGTGGCCCGGCAACAGTACATCTGACAAATATCTGAACATAACATCACACTGGGTAAGTACACTGAGCTGCTAGGCTTGTCATGAAGCACTGTGCAAACTACAGGCAGACTGCCACAATACTGCGCTACATTTCTTATGGGGGAATACACATGTACCGGCAAATATAGCAGGCTCTACAGGCATGTAACAGCAGAGAGTAACAGACACCTGTGTGAAAGCGCATTCCCACAACCAATCTGAACACAGCCGCAGTCACATATGGTAAGCATGCTTAATATTACAGTATATGGACTGTGTGATAAACACCATCCTCATATGTGCCACTCACACACTAACCCTACATATACTGGGCCAATAATCAGTGTATTCTAATGCCTAACTGTGGTATGGGACATGTGTCAGTCTGGCCCTAAAAACATGTACGCCGATAGGGTGCCATACACTGGAGCAGCATGCAACATCAAATAGAACAGGAACAAGAACAATGACATCTACCAAAGTCTGTACACAGGCCAAGGTACATATTCACAATACACACTTTGTCAACAATCACCATAAGTGCACAGACCTCACTACTGTACACACTACAACAGAATGTCCAGGTTTTGTCCTCAAATATAAGCCAAACTATGCATAACATGTCTAGCCGTCTGATATCTCACTGGCTTGTTATCAGGCATGATGTCAGTAAATAATGATGTACTGAACATATGCACCTCTTACTGAATGACATATGTACAAAGGTTGACAGAGTTGTGGCTGGAGGCACAAACACAGGGCCATTATTGACATGTTGCTGTGATTAACTCCTACATTTACTGGTGTAACAGGGTTTGTTGTGACATGTTTTCTGAGGGATATGAAGTCAGTAACTCACATGGATGTCGCCATGTACTGACTGCAATTCTCAGAGTATGCTACTGTATTTCTAGAGATAGGACATCTGTGAGTAACACAACACATGTAAGACTCCAAACAATGGCCAGTCTGCAGATAGCCCTACAGATGAGAGTTTCCTCAACCATATAACACTGTCATGACAGATATTAAATCATGTAGAGCAGCAATATCCACACAAAACCTGTTAAACCAAGATTACTTCAAATGTAGAAGAGCAAGACTAACATTCTGTCCTCATGTCTGGAACATCCCCCTCCTGTTTGTTGGCTGTCTCCACAGTGTATGTTGTAAGAGGTATATCCCACTACCCTCTGTGATGCTGTTTGCAAAACATCGGCATTAAGTCATGCTTACAGTGAATGAAAAGGGCCAACACCCACATGATGTTCCTTGTTATAGGAGTGTGTTTCCATGCAATTGGCTATGGGAATAATAACACAGCTGTTCCACATGCAATCAGCTAGTGGGGACTGCAATTTGTGCACAGGCCATCAGCTGATCATGAGCATCACTTGCAAAACACAAGCTGCTGAATAAGCAAAGCATGTGTACTTTCCCACATCCACCAGAGAGGGAGTGAGAGACAAACAGAGACAAAGGAAGGGGGCAGGAGAGTAAGAGCTAAGCATGTTTATGTCACACACTTACCAATACAGAGTTTCAACCCCCTGCCTAAGTACTGCAATTACATTTTTATACAGTTATTGCATGTGCCACAGAGCTTACATACTGGAGAGCTGTCCAAAGGTATCTTTGAAGGTGAGTGACATCAGCAACAGTGATAAAGGAGGGATAAGGTAAGTGTAGTACATGTGTCTGTCCACAAAAGCAGGTGTCAAGAAAGACACAACCATACTCTCTCAGGCACTCACACACATTATCACAGTTGGCAGGGTCAGGATTAGAATTCCTAACTAACTAGTTTGCTACACTACAGTATTACACAGGTATCACATGCACCACAGAGGTTATCAGGCTGATATATGGGCAAAGGGTATGTCAATGTGACTGACATTAGAAGGCATGCTACAGTAGGGCAATGGGAGGTATAGCGAGTGTGAATGGCTTCCAAATCATTAATCTCCACACACACACACACACACACACACACACACACACACACACACACACACACACACACACACATACATACACACACATATTTGTCAGTACTGACATGCATGGGTTCATTGCTTCACAGGTGTGTAATAGTTGACTGTGCCAGAAGGCTGTACAAGGCTAGGCAAAGAGTATACCTTGGCATCAGGCCACATGACAATGGTCTGCAGTGTGGCTCAGTGGTGTAGTCCTTGGATTGGCCCACACAGGTGGGTATTGTATTCACCATCCACTCATCTGGGTTACTATTGTGGGTGGCCAGTGCTGTGCAAAGCTTGCCATGTATGTTTTCTATATTCCATAACATGTACAGTATCTGGGTTGTGCACATGTCCTATATGCACATTCTGTGACATGTGGAAGTGTACCTGGGGTATCTGGGGAATGTTGTGTGGACAGATTGTTATCATCTGATGTGGCATTCCTGACCAGATGTGGTGAGAGCTGGATATGGAACTGAGGTCGATCCTGCACCTACATTGACAGCATAATACAGGTATTCACTGGTGTTAGTGGCATATGTCCATACAGGGCATGTGTATAAGGCATGGTATTTCCTTTGGGGGTTACATTTGCTGACTCTACAGTTGTTGCAGGCATCCAGTGTGGAACATAGCAAAGGACCACTGTAAGCAATTATTTGCCTATTAGAGGGATGGAACAGGTTGCCATGTCTTCTGTAGTCCACTACAATCACACAGTGCTTACTATCTGTGGGCAATATGTAGGGAACTACAAATATAGTGGTTGTTGCCTAGCCAAGTGTGTTTGTGTATGAGACATAGGTGGAGAGTGTTCTCTGGGTAATACAATGGTTGCCTATATTGTACCCCAATCCATAATGTCACATGTAGGGGTATGGATTGTCTACACCAGCCTCTCTGCTGTTTGACATCTGTTTTCGTTGTAAGGTAGACATAGTGACATATAGTAGGTCATCAATATAGGAAATTTGCAAAACCCACCCCAGAATGAGTCCTGTTATTACACAATCACAATTACCTCCATGCAGGATACTGATGGCATTGATGACACGCACACACATACACACACACACTTGACAGTACTGAGATCCAAACCCCTACCTAGCTATGTATTTCTACTACAGTGTACCACATTTATCGCATGAGCCATGAAGCTTATAGGGCTAGCCCTTTTCCACAGGTGTATTTCAAGGTGATTGACATCAGCAGGCTTATCAAAGTAGGGTAATGGAAAGTGTAGTGACTGTAAATGCCCTCAAAAACATTGATCCCTTCACACACACAAACAAACATACACACACTGAGTCTCACAGTTGCCATGTCTGGGATTAGAACACCTAATACATCACACTATAGCATTACACAGTTTTAGCACAGGTCATGGAGCTTTTAGGGCTAGCCCTTCCCCAAAGGTATATTTCAATGTGAATTACATCTGCCGGCTTGCCAAAGTAGGGCAATGGAAGGTGTAATGACTGTGACTGGCTTCAAAAGTATTGATCCCTACACACACACACACACACACACACACACACACACACACACACACACACACACACACACACACACACACAGTATCACAGTTGCCAGATCTGGGATTAGAACTTCTACCTAACTACTACATCATACTATAGTATTATGCAGTTAGAGCATGCACTATGGAGTTTATAGGAGTAGCTTTTACCCAAAGGTGTATTTCAAGGTGAATGACATCAGCAGGTTTGCCAAAGTAGGGCAATGGAAAGTGTAGAGACTGTGACTGGCCTCAAAAGCATTGATCACTACACAAAGTCTCACCATTGCCATGGCTGGGATTAGAACTCCTACCTAACTAGTACAGCACACTAGAACATTACACAGTTATAGCACACACCACGGAGCTTATAGGGCTAGCCCTTCCCCAAAGGTGTATTTCAAGGTGAATGACATCAGCAGGCTTACCAAAGTAGGGCAATGGAAAGTGTAGTGACTGTAAATGTCTTCAAAAGCATTGATCCCTACACACACACAAACAAACATACACACACACACAGTCTCACAGTTGCCATGCCTACCTAACTAGTACATCATATTATAGCATTACACAGTTATAGCACATGCCACAGAGCTTATAGGGTCAGCCTTTCTCCAAAGGTGTATTTCAAGGTGAATGACATCAGCAGGCTTGCCAAAGTTGGGCAATGGGGAGTGCAGTGTGTGTGAAGGGGCCATAAACCATTCATCTGGAAGCATTCAAACAACACTCAGTCACACACAGGTTTACATTTGACAGGACCATGTATACAACTGCTAGATGAATAATGACTTGTACAGTCATGTTACACAGTTATCACAAGCACCACAGACACTATAGTGCTGAGGGCTACCAGAAGCAAATGTCTACAGTGATAAATATTTGCACATCATTTAGCACTGGCCAATTAGATGTGTGCTGGGTGGGACAGGTCTCATGACGGGAAGCTCTTTGTCACTGTCTGTCACTCTCTTCCACACATCTATGTATGTGTATGTTTGGCCTATTATAGTGTGTTGTCCTTGGATATATGTGTGTATTCCTATCTGATGTGTGTGCAAAGCATGACTGGTGTGCAATGTGGAGTGTGTGCACAGAAATCTGTGACTGACAGAATTTTTTTTTACAGTTCATTGGTATTTTTACATTAGTATATTTCATTACCAGATTTTTAATTTCCATATTTTCTATTGGGTTTTAACATCTGTTCCTTTAAATTCTCAATTGTTAATTAATTTATTTTATCGATGTGTTTATAAATTGTACAGGTGACAAGGTGTTTTATTACTCTTTCTGATGAAGTGTGAGGGTTACTTGAACGAAGACGTGTGTACTATTTAATTTTGTGGCATTAAAAATTAAATATTTTGCTTTGTGTACAGCAACTTGCTTGCGCCTTTCGGTGTCCTCATTTAGTTTTTCTTGGTTTGTGTTGCTCTGGATTGTGACTCTTTTTTTTTTTTTTGTAGATAAGTATAGTCCACTGTTGTTGCCAGACATGGGTTTCATTTCTTTAAGTGTGGGAGCATGCCCAGTATGACCTTTCTGTATTTTGTTGTCAGACATGGGCTTCGTTTCTCTAAGTGTAGGGGCATGCCCAATATGACCTTCTGTATTGAATGTGTGAATCCATTCCAGGTAGGTTGTACTCCAGTGCAGGCATTTATGTTCTACACCAACAGCTAGCAACCTGTTTTTGCAGGATATCTATAGATCGGTTGACAATATGGGGTCACAATGGGCAAAGGATAGTGGAGTACTCTAACTAATTGTGTCTGTGCTGCTTCTGCTACATGGTTTTGGTGTTAGCAGAGATATTCAGACATATGTACTGTTTCACACTGTGATGTTTTATGCTAGCAACTATTGACAGGTATACGTATTTGCTTGCAGTAATTTCCTGGAGAACACAAGATGAATGATGGTGTGTCCAGTATTGTGGTCTGCACCTACATATTCTTACACAATCATGCCATTCTAGAGGGGGAGCTGCAGACACTTGCTGATGGGTCTGTGTAAATGGTTCAGCAAGTTGGTACTGTGGTGGTTGAGGAACTCATGCTTGTACATCTATCAACGTGACAGAATGGCCATACCTCACAGCTGCACAGATTCACACAGGTTACCCAGAGGCAGGGCTCATAGTTCTGGTCATTACCCCTTCACACTGTGGTTTATGAGCAGGTTTGTAGCCACCCATTCCTGTGTTTGCAGGCAGGGATAGTATGTGCACACATCTGAGTTTCAGACTTCACACACTCCATGGCGTCCATGCTTCTACCCTCTCCCATTATTCTAGCCTCTTCTGAACATTATGCAAACAATATCTGATAAGTATCCCTAGAGTTATCACTTCATCCCAGCAGTATTTAGTGGTTGGTCCATAGTTCATGCAGTAGGACATGGTGGACATGCTACTGGGATTTGTCAACATAGCCTTTGCATTTGTGTACTGTAGACTGTGTTATGTTGTTATTTGGGAGTCGATGAGACAACATACATTGGCAGTACGGATGAGACACATGCCTTTGAGAGATGACTGTAGGGCATTTGGTAGTGATGCAGGCCATCTGTAGCAGGAGGGTTTATATTAGAAACCTGAAAAGGCTAAATCACGAATGTATGTACATCGACACATAAAGGTAGCTGTACATACAAAGCGAAACATGTAAATGGCAAAAATTAAAATGCCGAATGTGTTTTGCAATCAATTTGCTTCAAATAGGTAAGAAAAATAAAAAATAAACATTAATTTAATATGCTTTTGTAGGGGGGCAAGCCCCCTGCACCTCCCATGTGGGGGGCTTCACCCCCCCCACATCCCGCTACTTAAATATAACAACTCCGAGACTGCACTACAGTGGGGATAAGGACATATTTCCTTATCACCACCATCACACTGCTGGCTAAAAGATACATTCAGCGTTCTGAATTTCACTGTTTACGTGTTTCGCTCTGTATGTATATCAACCTTTATGTGTTGATGTACATACATTCGACATTTAGCCTTTTCATGTTTCTAATATGTAACCATAGCAGGACAGTGCATTGTGTCACTCCTACAGTCACAAGCTTCAAGCCACTGTATTCCCCTGGGGTGACAGGGTAGGTGTGCAAGGTGATAATGTCAATAGTTTCTGTCCTTACTGATCCATTGGTGTGGATGTTGGCATGGTGCTGCTTACAGCAAGTGACACACCTGCATGGGACACCTCTTCAGCATGCTGCATTTTGTGGCTATTCCTATACAGAGGTGGGAGCCATATTGTATTCATTCCCAACAGCAGGGCTATGACCTGTAAGTTACCTGTGGCTGATGGTGGGGTGAGGTGAGTGCATGTGTGCTATGAAAGCTACTTGAGCTGACTCACAGATATATGTGAGGCATTCCACTTATGCTGGCTTGTGCAGGAACATCAGCAGTTTCTCAGTACTTCATACCTGTGTCTTTTGTGGTCTGCCAGTGTATGGCCAGGTTACATCAGTATTCCATACTACACAGCCAACTAATGTGCTGCTAACCTGTATGTACAAATCCAAAGGTGTGTCCATTTGACAGTAACATTTTATACACTCTCTGTATAGGATATCCCACATGTGTACTGTATGTATGTCTGAGCCCACATTCATGCCATGTCCATCTTTCAGATGGTGACAGATATTACATCTGAAAAATTAGTATGGATTACTGCTGGAATGCATCTTGCTGGGAAGCATTGTGTTTGGTACTGCAGTTGTGAGAACTTGGCCCTGTCATCAACAGTACTGGCAATTGGCCACCGGGACCCAACCCTCCATGCCTACATGCTGACCACCTTCACACAATATACAATACACAACAACCTAATGCACAGAGCCCTGCATATTGTACACATGCAACAACCAATCCTGCTACTTTGGCCAGCTCAGGTAATCTGTGCTTCACTGTTATTATATCCACATGTGCATGTTACTACATTTCTACATAGGATTGTGGGGGGGGGGGCACACCTGACAACTGTAAACATTTGCTATGACTGTACTGGTATTTCAGATACTCTCTTGGCTTCCATTTCATTCTGTATTCTGACCTATCATGCAGACTAGAGGCATATCAGTGTACTAGAGTTCTTAGGTTTTATTGACCTACTTTTCAGTTTCAGACGTTTTACCCTTCAGAACTAACATCCCATTGTCTGACCTGTTGCAGTCTGTCTGCGTAGGTCTGGAGGGGGGCTGTTCTCCATAGCCATCAAGCAGAGGCCTTAGTACAGCCTTTCTTTTTGTTTGTCTACACCTGTCCTGCTGGCTGAGACTGTTGTTGGTTATGTGAGCCTCACTGACATGCATGTGTGTGTGTGTGTCCTATGGACACACATTTGGCCCACCACATGTCCTGTAGTGGGTTTTGTCACCTTGTCTAGTACTGCCTACTATGTTGACACTAGTATTTGTTAAGGATTTCATGCTGCTGATATAGGTGTCTACTATCTGCTCCCATCCCAGTCAGCCACCCGATTCCCTTACATGCTCACATCCATACCATAGATACAGGTAGCAGAACATACTACTACATTCAGCAATTGATAGTGAGAGTGACTTACCTTGTGGCTGTGCCAGTATTAAGGATGGTGCTGGAGGGCTGACTATGTTGGATGCACATAGTACACTCCCTATACATGGTTAAGCACAGGTAGTGTCATGTTTGGCATCCGTTTTACTGTATGTGTGAGTCAGAGAGGGTGTAATTCCCTGGCTTCCTACCATGTCAGTGTATGTGCTATGCATTGCCTGTTTGCTAAGGACTGGACATACTGGGAACACCTTCTGCCTACAGGGACAGGCTCAGGTCGTTCCTCCTCTGAGTCACTCTGTGCCTGTGCTGGCCTTGGCAATGGTGGGGGGCTGTGTGGCCCTGCCTCATGCTGTTCCTGCTGCAGCTGTTTCCGAAAGGTCATATTGTGTAGCATGGCACATACAATGGCAACATTTAGGTACATGTAGCTGGTGAGTACTGCAAGTCTCCACCAGATATGTCCAGGCACTGGAACCATGGCTTGAGCATCCCAAACACATGTTCTATTATGATTCTGGTCTGTGAGTGTGCCTCATTATGGAGTTCTTGTTCAGGTGTGTGTGCATTTCTGATGGGTGTCATCAGCAATGGCTCCAGTGCGTAACCAGCATCCCCCACTAGGTGGCCATATGGGATGTCCCCATTGGCAAATCTCTGGTACAGCTGTGTTATATTCCAGATGTGGGAGTCGTGATAGCTTCCAGGGATGCCAGCACACACATTCATTATAATGCCTTGGGCATCGCACATGACCTGGCAGTTGATGGAGGGGAAGCCCTTATGGTTTATATAGTCTCTACCCCACTCACTTTTACTGAGGTTTTATATCTGATACATCCTACTTTACTATGATTGAATTGCCTGTCATCTATCTTTCATGTAAATATTAATTTCTTATGCAATAAGTAGACATTTATATTGTATTATAATTCTGTCTAATCTACAATAGTACTGTATCTGTTAAAAATAATATAGATATTGCTTATTCCAGTTACAAATATTTTCCATATGATAATTCAATTTATGGAGCTAAGATGTTCTGGATTGTCAAGGTAGGAGAGATAATCTGATTGACTTAGGTTTATCCATCAGATTAGGAATGATTTTCATTTCATGGCTAGTGCGGATCTTAGTTTTGTTAACATTTATTAATTTAAATTTGTTATTTTACAAAAACATTTTTAGTATGCCTGACCAAAACATTTCTTTATTGGTAAACACTCAAAGTATAAAACTGATAATTTCATTTTAAAGCTCAAACATATACTTAATAAGGGGATCTGTGTATACCTCTGGACTGACCAGAGTGTGCCAGACTGTCCACATATATTGGTCATATCTCTGCTGTAGTCCACAGGATCATTAGTGTGCTATCAGTGGTACTGTACTATGATGTCCTTAGGATGTCTGTCTGTAACTGATGGTGTACATGTCAATAGCAGATGTGACCTCACACACACAACATGTCTGTTAAGACACACCCTATTACAGTAGCAACAGTCTACATATATACCTGCTATACATACATGACATCCCCTTGCACTAAGAGGTTGAGACTATTGGTGCTGAGGTAGAACTCCACTCCATGTTATGGACATATGGTACACATATATGTGTGTGTGTGTATATATATATATATATATATATATATATGTGTGTGTGTGTGTGTGTGTGTTTGTGTATATATATATATATATATATATATATATATATATATATATATATATATATATCGCCATATATCTATATAGATATATAGATATATAGACATATACATATCTACATCCCTGTATATATATATATATATATATATATATATATATATATATATATATACACATAAAGAAAGTATATATATACTTATACACATCTATATATGTCTACACATATACAGATATATAGATATATTTGCACATATAGTTATATATATTTGCATATATATTGACATAAATAGATATATATGTACATATATGATGTACATATACATATATATATATATATATATATATATATATATATATATATATATACATATATGATGTATATATATATATATATATATATATATATATATATATATATATATATATATATATATATATATATATATATATATATATGTATATATATATATATATATATATATATATATATATATATATATATATATATATATATATATATATATATATAATATGGGTCTATATGATCGACTGTTTATTTGATCGACAGTTCATTTGATCGACAAGCATTTTAGGTGGGGGCCCCACACCCCCAATGTGGGGCTGTGCCCCACACACCCCTAACTTTATGTATCAACTCCAGGATCACACAACATTGGGGGAGGGGGCAAACGCTTGTCGATCAAATGAACTATCGACCAAATAAACAATTGATCATATGAACTGTCGACCAAGTCATATAGACCCATATATATATATATATATATATATATATATATATATATATAAAGAGAGAGGGAGAGAGAGATCTATAAATGCTCATATATATGATGCACAATACTGATGTGTATAAGTACATATATATCAATATATATGTGTATGTACATGTAGACATATATCTACACATGTATATGCATATATCCATATCCTTGTCATGTGTAAGCATTACTGCTGTGTATACCTTCCCAGATGTATCACACCATATGTTTCTGATATGTGTATATTTAGATATAACAACATATGTGATGCAACAATAATATCACTAACATGTACTATATAAATGTAGAAGTCACAGCAATTGTTCAATACTATTCAATATGGTTACTGACAGATGTATTGGAAAAACAACTGTCTTCACAGCTGTCATGGCATAGTGGTTAACTGTTGTGACTATAGTGTACAGGGTCCTGGGTTCAAGGGCTTTTTTATTTTGTTACTGGGCAGAACAAAGGCTGTTGGATACAGAGTGGTTAAGGCAGTTTTGAGCAGTTTTAAGTGGGTTTGCTCAGGTTTTCGCAAAGCTAAATAGTGCTAAGATGCTGTTAAATGTTTACACCATGTAGGCTTCGCTTACCAGTCGGCAAATCTGCTTAGCTGTTATATTGCAGCAATGCTGACACCTGCTAAGCATGGCTCAGCCCTGGTAACCTGTGCTCACATCCTAGTCTGATAACATAGCAGGGTAATGACATCTGTAACAGGTGTATGTAATGCCATGTACATAACATGCGTCTATGTGCTGTCAGTACAGTAGCAAGGGGTGTGAGTCCCCTGTCTGGGACACTTGAGTATATATGACCTGTACAACACTCTTACCCATGTGAATGTGCTACATATAAAGGTAGTATCCCAGGTTATATGCATTCACATTGGCATGTAGTGTATCATGACGTTACTACTGTTGACAGTGCTTTCCCAAGCAGGAGTAGATTGCTAATTGTAGTACTGGCAACAAACACCCCTCCATGCATAGATGGAATCTGAGTGTTCACTGTCATGTTCCTGGTGTGTAAGCTGTGTCACATTATATATTTTCTACTGGATAATGATCTGATATGTGGAAATTAACTGTAGACTACTGTCTGTATAGCACATGTCAGTGAGGGCAGCCAACATGTAGTAATGGCATGCCTATCGGTGTCAGATGTCCATCTGTTAACACATTTATCCTACTGCATAGCTAGTTGGTGAGCTGATGTCTGTCAGTCCCTGTACAGATGTGCAGATGTCAGGTATCCAGCCTGGATACGTACAGGCAACCTATGCTTGACTGACACTGACATGTCTGCCCAGCTGTGTTATAACTGGCACAGAAAGAACACAACACCCTGCACACACCACATGCCATAGGTACCTCCACTACACTACCACAGTCAACAGAACATGCTTGGGTACAGGTCTCCAACACAGTCACTAACCATGTTTTGTAATACATGTTGCATACATGTCAACTGGAGCACCTCACCACCCATTTGCAGAAGGCACCCAGAGGATTGGCTGATGCATGTCACTCTCACCCTGAGGGTCACCACAGTGGTGTCTGTAGATAGATTGCCTGCTGGCTCATGTCAGGTGGCATGATACCACTGTACACACATCCTGTACACTTCCCATCTCTCCATGGATAATAGCCAGGTGCACACTTATGAACATCTGGAGCGATGCACCCCAGTACTGACAAATGTGTATGTGTGCATTACTGAAGATATCAGTATCTGTGTGTTAGTATACCTGTAGCTGGGAATACCCTTAGGCCCTTCACACACACCGCAACATCCATTGCCTAGTTAGATGTGGCTGCTGCTGTACCGGACATTACATGTACCTTGTTATGCTTCTCTCCCTAAATGGTACCTGAGCCTTGCAGTACCAGCACAACACTGTTGTAAAAATGGGTTGATAGGCATGGGATACCCACTGACTTCTGGCAAGTGTGTGTGTATGTGTGCATGTGTGTACATATGTAGAGTACAGCATTCCGAGGCCACATGCTCCTATTACAATATGCATTGCCACACAGTATTAGGGATAGTGATGTTGCTGCCCATAGGAGAGGCATGACAATGCATCACCCTACTGTGCCTGTGGCATGTGCATTAGATGCATATCCCTGTAGTAGCACTCTTGGGATGGCCAAGGGGTTGTATTGCAGTCCTGGTCAATGTGTGATGGTGGGTAATGTCAGAGTGTCATCATGGGTTCCAGTGTGTACAATATCCACAAGTGGGGTGTGGGTGCTGGGTATATTGTCATTACACCATTGTACCCCCGATACATGTCCCATGTACCACTCTATGGTGACCACTGTCACCATCAGCCATACAGGTAACTGATAACACTATCCAGCACAGTTATGCATGTGCTGTGTGCAGCCTACCTGTAACACATTGGACACACTGACAAGTTAGTTAGCACTGATAGGGCCAGGTCTCTCGGATGTGTGTCTGACTGTTATGTGTTTGTTAATGTGTATATGATGGTATGTCACACTATGTATTGTCCATATACAACCATTACATCCCCCATTACAATACTGTACATGTCTGGGGATGTTCTGCATGTAACATGTAACCTTGAACATACCTCATCCTACTCACTGTGTGGTGTGTGCAATTAATGCCACACACATCAGTAGCACTACATACCTAGGTCGGGGTCTAGTCCCAGTGTTGCTAAGTAAGAGTGTGCATGTATGTGGCAGGATCTACTTCAGACTGATGAATATACATGTCCCAGGGGGTCATCTGTCCTTGTGGCACAGGCAATAACTGTTATACAGACCTGTGACATGTGTTCAACTGTACCCAGGATATGGCACAGCCATAGTGTCACCACAGTGCCATACCCCTTGTGAGATATAACAGCAGATCATCCTCCTGCTGACACATGTATACCTACAACACAAATGGTTAACATTACGGAGACCACAATCACTCAGTGTTACTAAGAGCTATAATGCATCATGGTTGGACAGCTACACTATCTGACATGTAAGCATTAAAGGTTACTGCTGACAACATGTTACACAACAGTACATTGGTACACTGTAGTACAGTCACCATGTGCATCAGAACCATATCAGCCTGTACCTGCATCGATGTTATGGATGACAGGGATGTGGCACAGGTATCATCATATGCATAGGGTGTGTTGTTGGTTTGCCAGAAACGTAGGGTGGGCCGTACATTTGACACCATGTGTGTGAGTGAGGGGTGTAAGTTACTGATATGGCCATGGGGATGTGGTGTTTGTAGGTATGGGGTTGCCCTAAGTGTGTTTGTATTGTGTGTGGGTATACATGCACACAGTTCTGCCATGTGGCTGCCCTATACAGGTGTTTCTTGGACAGCTGCAGACCATACCTGTCAGGGTGTGCAGTTCACCACCTCTGGCCATGGACATGTGAACTGTGCCTGCCAGGGGTTCCACGGTCACATCCAGGTACAAGCCTTGATATGATACTCCCCCCTGATGATGACATATGTCCATTGGAATCAGCCCCCTCCTGGGACTGGCCAGGGCCCTGTGCATGTGGTCTGCTGTGGTGTGGTGTGGACAACACCCCTCCTGCAGTGCTGGGACTGGTACTGCCACTACAGGAGTGGCTTAGTGTCCTTGCACATCCATGACGACTGCCAGATGCTGGTGTTGCTGGCCTACATCCACGTGGCTGTCTCCCCACTCCCACCACATGCTCTAGCATGGACAATCCATGGTCGATGAGGCCCACCATCTCACCCAACTGTCTATCCATGACCTCTGTATAATCAAAGAGGGCACCTGCAAGATCATGGATGTTGTCACTTTAGATAAAAAAAATAAATAGAAGAGGAATGATAGACGATCCTTTATACTCGACAAAACTAACAAACCAAATTAGTCATCTCTCAGCGCTATCATCTGAAGACTTCATAATCAGAATAAATGATAGGTGCCACTTATCGATTCTAAATACAGTCATAGAATAATTTTTAAAGCTTTTGCTTTTAATAGAATGATTTAAGTTTTTTTTATTATGCAATCATCATATTTTTTGGTTTTTTATCAATTTATTAATTTACTTGAATTGTATCACTTAATTATTGGTATCTATTTAAGTTTATAACACGGCAGACAAAAAGCAAAAGACAAAAGCTGCCTAGATCTGTTCCAATGGTTTTGTTATTGGATGTCTGTGCTGTACGTCTGGTTTTTTACGGGGCTTTGTTATTTTTATTGATTTTTTGGTGAATTGGTCACTTACAGATGAAAAAGTAGTCCTCTGCAGCCTCAGACCCTGTCTGGTGTACAGTTCCATGCATGCCAGCACCTCATGACAGCCTGAAACATGTGTCTTGTGGTACCAGATGTGGCACTTCTGCCAGGGGCACAATGACCAGCAGCCCTCCCATGAGCACCCCAGTACATCTGCCTATGTGGTACCCTGCCGGACATCCTGCTATGCCTGCTGTGTCCAGACACAGCAGCCATAGATACCACACTGCTCTGTGCACTGCCACCAACCGCCAACTGTCCCTCTGCTATGGCCACTGGTGATGGAGTATCTATAGACATTGTGACTGTTTGTGGGGATGGGGTGGATAACAGGGTGATGTCAAACAATGGTGCAGGTACATCCTCTGACAACCCTGCCTGTGCCTCAAAACACCTATCATCATTTTCAGTGTCTGTATGCACACCATCAGATTGCATGCAAGAGGGACCCTGATCCACCTCACCACCTCTGATGGGAAAGCAAGAAAAGCACTTTAAGACCTGTATGGCATTGCTTAACAGTACACACATACACACACACACACACACACACACACACACACACACACACACACACACACACACACACACACACACACACACACACACACACACACACACACACACACACACACACACACACACACACACACACACACACAAACCCTGACATTCCACCATAATACCCACCTGTCCCTGAGTTTACAAACTGTCCCAAGTTTATTCACGTAAGTTCCCCATCCTGCAACACACTTGGAAACTTATACTCATTAATACCAATCATTAACGTATCATTCTTTTAATTGCCTAGACAAGTGATCACAAAACATGACCTGTTACTCTATTACCTCTTTGACTTGATTGGAGTAGGTTTTACAAGGATTCACTGCTGCCATCCAGTGTTCACCCTGGTTTGTCCGGACATCGTGAGCATGGCCCAATATGTTAGGGGCTACTATGGTCACTCAGTAATGTCACGCACTGGAGTGCAATACGTAACTATTGCTCAATAAATGTGAGATCTGTTGCTCAATCAACTTATTATGTGCTCAACAGTAATATTTGGATACACTCACTGGTGTTGTCTAGTAATTCCTCAATGCATCTGTAGTGTTACATACATGGTTAGTCTTTCACCTCTCTGCTGATTGCAATTTTAACAGTATACCTGGTGTCTAGTTCCCCTCCCAATGCATGTTCCATGCTACAGACCTTATTATACTATCAGCTGTCCTGAGATTACATATCAGACAAGTATTTCTGATGTCTCATGTGTCAGTCCATGTCCATGTACTGCATGATTCCAAAGGGAAGTACTGGCGTATGAGCAACCCCACAATCACACATGTGCATACAGGGACACCCACACAAACACACACACACATACACACACACATCCTACATGCATCAACCTCCCTCCACTCCACCAGATTGCACTTACAGACAAAATAACCCCCCACCCCCCCACACACACTTACAGGTGAGGTTGCACAAAGATAGTACACATAGACCTCCCATTACCCATCTGTCAACATGCATAACATATGGTACTCAACAGCATGCAGTGCAGCTATAGTCAATCCATGCTAGCAACAGTATAGATGTGTGATGCATGGGCTGTGTTAGTAGGTGATGCCCCTTCCCCTGGAAAACACTGCACCCATGTACACAGTATTGCTGTGCACCTGTTCAGCAACATGCCATGTACTGTGCACCATATCTCACAGGTGTACACACCATTGCTAAATGTGTATTACTGTGTCAGTTATGTCTGCTCTAATGCTCACAGCCCCTATGTGTTCGTCCGACACATACCTGGGATGATATGTGGACAGATGTAATTTGTGAAGGCCTGCTATCTGATTTACAGATGTCATCATCAGCAGTGCATGTATGACCAATATGATACTATTACACTGATAACCATCAAACCTTACTGTGACTATGGGGAATATACACACCCTTATTGATATGACACCCTCTTCCTTGATATGCCATAGGACCTCATTACTGCATATATTATTAGCCTGATATGTGACATATGTCCTGCGCAATCAAATGCAGTGTCAAACAAATGTGTTAGTTGTGCTGATGCTGATTGAGATGGATACACTTTGTGGGTACATATGTGTGCACACCCTTATCATGATGGTGTGTTGCACCTACTTTTATGTGTACTACAGCAGTCACTATTCCTAGCAGGTGTATACTAGCATGGCCCATCTGCATTTGCCAGTATATGGTCAGTCTGCCCTACACATATCCCCAACTCTGCATGATTGCAAGGTCAACTCATGTGCACGTTCCTTGTAGTTCACACACTGCCGTCACTATTGTTGTGGAGTCAGGGTTACATCTGCCACAGTTCCTGACCCTGACTGTGTGCAGACACAGCCACTTGTAGCATCCTTTGGATCCCTGCTGCAGTGCACTGGTATGTCATGATGACACCCCCTCCTCACCTTCAGCCTTTTTGCAGATGCTTGAAAACTATGGCTTACACATGTCTGTCAGTTTGCAGTGTCCCAAACACGGAACACCACATGTAACAGCCTAGTCCCAGCTAATGAATAGCAAACATACAGGTGTACACTGGCACTGGAATGGTACAGATGGGGATGGTAGGCCTGAGGTCGGATGAGGCATTGGTTGTGCAGCACATGTATCTTATGTAATACTGTCTGTAAGTTTCCCATGTGGTCATGATACACCAATACACATTGCAACACATGCCTTTTGGGGACCTCTTCCATTATGCATATGCTACCTGTAGAGAGGCCTGGCTGATGTTTCCTGTGGTACAACTGTCACATCTGATTACCCTAACCCATAGGCTACATGTTTGTAGAGGCCAGGCAGTTGTTGACACGGGTACTGCACAGCCAGTACTTGCTAAACATTCCTGCAACTTCTTCAGTGTTGTGGCATGTTACTAGGCAGCCCGCATGACCAGTTTTCTACATGTGACATCATCTGTCTATGATGGCCATCTGTTTATTTCCTACATCATTCCTGTCCCATACATTCTTGCCATATAAATGACTGTCTGCACTGTTTGCCATGGTATATGCAATGGTGAGGTATGGCTACATGTCCAGCTCATGGGTGCTACCTGTTGGGTATGGTGCCCACATGATGTCATGTAAGATGTGTGCAAGCCACGACTGCCTCTGATGCAGGTAAGTGTGCACATTTGATGGCCAATGTCTTGAACAGCAGACCAATACTTGGTGCGACATTGGGGACATGTACTTGCTGGAAGGTGCATTTCCATGACAAATGCATGCAGTCAGTACCTCAACAGCTGCTTCCATTATATTTTATCTGGAGTGTGTACACGCACATGTTTCCAGTGTTTGTGAAGGTATGTATTCCCCATATTTGCTGCCCTAACCTATGATTCCATATTACACACTCATTGCTCATGTTGGAACCACATTGCAGGTTTTAAGGGTTGTGGACTGAAGTTTTATGATATGCCGTAGTCTAGATCTGTAGCAGTTGTTATTCTAATACTGGTATATACACCGTTGTAGCACTGTATGAGGGTGATGTTTCACACATGTCCCTACTGTAGGCCATTTGTCCCACCATTATGTTGATTTCTGTGGACACATTTTGCAATGACAGGATGTTAGTTATATTGCAGGAGTCTGGCATACCCTTCAGATACACCATCATGGTCACCACTGTGATGCAGTGCAGTTAACAGCAACAATACGTGAACATGTACGGCATGCATTATGGGTAGGTGTGTTAGATGTGTGCATGGAATATACCATAGCCATAACATGACTGGTGTATTGGCAAGCCTGAACAAAAAACATACTCACCAGCTACAGGCTGCTGCCTTGGAGGTATACCAGAGGGACCAACATAAGTGTGTAAGAAATGTGATGTCAGTAGCCACTGCTGTGGCATTGGTATGGGGTAGGTTCAGCATTACAGTACATCAACAGTACAAACCCACAATACAACTTATGCACATCTGTTTATTACTACTACGTAGCAACAGACTATATATATGTCATCTCACATATGCATGATCTACCTGTACAGATATGGATCGATATGCAACAATGGTCTACTGATGTATCCTGTGGCCTTACCTACACACTCCTCTGCCGGTGTGTGGGTAGCACCCACCTCCACTATACTCTCTGCCAGTTGTGTGTGCAGGCAGGCAGGTGCCACAAGGCTGGCAAGGAGCTCCTCAACACATGTCAGGGGGGATGGATGGCATGACCCCCTCCCCATTGCGAGGTGATCCCCCTGGACTGCAGCAGCACGCCGACGGGCATTGCAAAGTAGGTCCATGCAATGATGCTGGATCTGCTCATAACTGCAGTTATGCAGGCTGACATCATTTACCCTGTGAACAAGATCGTTGCACAGGCCAGTCTGCTCCTGCTGCTCATGGGCTCTTCAGCTGAACAACACCTGGTAGTTCTGCACCAGGTGGGTGATAATGACCTCATTTTCATCCGATGTATTGACAGGGAGTCTCTCACGTGACATTTTGCCTGAAAGACATAAGAATGGAAACATGTCTGAGCAACTCATACAGCAAGGTTATCATATCTGAAACAACAATCTGATCACACAACTCAGTAGGTATGTCTATAGAATACCTACCATTGGGACATATATCGTATTGTACCACACTTTGTGCTATGGGTTTGTACTCATGTTCCCTGTGGGGACACTATCATTGCTGGCCTGTTATGGACAATGTCACCTGCATGCCATTGTAAGGGCCAGTATGGTTCCATATATGCATGTTGTCTGTTTGCTATGTGATTGCTACACATCTGTTGCTATGTGTTATTGGGGATAGGTATGCATGCTGTTGGACATGATCTGGGAATGTGTGAACTATTACTACCCACATATGTTCTATAACAGTGACACTTTAGCATTTTTAGGGAACAGTTTCCAGCAGAACCACATCTACCACCTCATCTGGCCATGTTACCAGGCCACATCACATGTGGGACCCACCCTGGGGCTTCCTCATCTACTGGTCCTGCATTACCTTCAGGTGGAACCACCTCAGGGGATGGTGTTCCCCCACCTGGGAGCACACACAGACATGATCCTGTCACCCGAGATCAAGTCCAGGGTCTAGTGCATATGGAGCTCCACAGAGACTTGGGGGATGTGCTACAGCACCTTGAGGCCCACAATACACACTCACAGGGTCCACATGCTCCTCCTGCTCAGCCTCCAGCCCTGGCACCTTCAGGGCTGTGAAGCTGATGGGACTGGCAATGGCTGGGGGCCTTGTTCCCATTGTTTCCATATGGGGGCTCACGGGGCTTCCACATCACAGATGACACTCACCATCCTGGGTGTTAACCCACTACATGTGTCATATACAGCCCCTGTAGGCTGTCTTCTCTATCTTCCAACCCAGCCCACCTCCACAAATATACCTGCTATCCTTCCCCAAATCCCCAATCCCACCTTTACAGACAAGGACAATTTGGTCCCAACAAGGGGTTTACATGTGACATAACCATCCATGTTGCGCACACTTACTGCTGTATATATATATATATATATATATATATATATATATATATATATATATGTGTGTGTGTGTGTGTGTGTGTGTGTGTGTGTGTGTGTGTGTGTGTGTGTGTGTGTGTGTGTGTGTGTATTGATATCTGTGATGTTCCCTCACACATAGCCTGCAGCACTGTGATGCAAAACTAGGGGACGTGTATCTATATGCATATGTGTGTGTATGTTTGTATATATGTAGACATACACACACACACACACACACACACACACATATATATATGTGTGTGTGTGTGTAGATATATATTATGAGTTGTGTGTGTGTATATATATATATATATATATATATATATATATATATATATATATATATATACACATATACATACATCTAGGTGTCTGTATATCTGTAGACATACATGTATATATATATATATATATATATATATATATATATATATATATATATATATATATATATATATATACACACATATACATACCTATGTGAAAAAATATATATATATAGTGCATTCAGACATCAGGTCTACACGCTCTAACTCTCCTTTCTGCACAGCTGCACTGTTCTGCCTTGCTACAACACAGACAGGTGCCACATGTGGACACAGCCTAACATTAGGGGGATATATATAGGGACAGATTGCAGGTAAGCCTATGACACACCTATGGAACATCTGCATGTTACATTACACATTAACTTGAGTGTCCTGCAAGTGATGGGCTCTGGAATTCACTTGTCCATCATAATGGCATTACTTCCACCACCAGCTATTGGCCACAGTAATATGCATGTTTTCCATTACACAACACACACTATGATGGCTTACATCTTGTCAGTCAGTGCTGATCTGAGCAATTGATGGGTATAGGCCACTACCCACAGGGACAGGCACTATTGTCCATAGAAATTGTTCAGCTGGACATCATTACAACAACAACACCTGATGGCACATATAAATCATTCCACATCATCTATCCCATTATTATAGACCAATTACTACATTCAATTACAGGCATATATACTTCACATACCTGTTGTGGGAATGATGTCTTTTCTGGATAGTTTGCTGGATGTATTTTTTTGTGTGTTGTTTTTTTTTCCTTTGGCTTTGCCTTTGGCTTTGCTTTTAGCTTTCACTCATGCTCTCTCTCTCTATCTTGGTCTTTCTCCCGTAAATTAATGGAGCTTTTTTGAATAGATTACAGCATGGACTTTGTAGGTGATGCACATGATCAGGTGATGACCTCTGCACCAATCAGTGTCCTTCACTTGCTACCTGCATGTAGCATGCTGTGTAGTACTTCCAATTAACACTGTCATGGCAACCCACTACTATAAATCCCTACATCATGTGGGCGTGGTCCCTTTACCTTTCCTGTATGGTGGACATCCTTCCTGTGTGTGGGCAGCAGTGTTACAGACAGCAGGTAGCAATATATCTTACAAGAGGACTTGCAGACTTAGGCCAGCTACATATTTGTATAAGGTTCCACAACTACAGACAGAGTGTGAGTAGTGTTGTTATATGCATTGTATAGCACCAGTGTTACAAGGTTTATGTGTACATACTAGTTTAACATGGAATACAGTCTATCTGCATAGCTCTCAACTGTGGGCCTATCCACATGATGGCCAGAGGTGTGCCTGTTATGTTTTGTCTGTCCTCCACATAGGTCTTTTGTCAGATATATCAATGGCAGTCTGTGTGTGCGTTGAGTGCTATCAGTACATAGCTACATCCATTTGTGTTTCTGACTTTATATTCTTGACTAAGGGTACGTTGCAGACTATCCTGTTACACCAGCAACTTACTCAGTGTATGACAACACTATTTCACATATGGGCTTGTGTTCCAGCCTCTGTCCTCCACCTACATACCAGGCTTTGCCCATATGACATGCAGTAAGGGGTTGTTATGTAGTGGCCTGTGATTATGTCATGCTGCCATTCCTTCCATCATCCCAGTGCTGTTGTGGCCCCCACACATATTGTGGGGTAGGGTCAATATATATGTGGACTTCAGCTGCACAAAACATGTGTGCCCTTCTGCAGTCCAGAGGTCAGTGTATGTAACAGTGTTATATGCCCCTGTAAGTCAGTCTGGGGGGGGGGTATGCACCATAAATAACCTAGGCTGTTGCAACATGTGAGGGATATCAGTAGTAAGCCGCCTTAAGGTATATGGCTGTACATTACCATACATTTCACCTTGGGAACATTGCTGGCCTACTACTTACTGCCATACAGACAGTTCTGTTTGTCAGTGTGATTGTGATGTTTTCAATTATGCATTGTTATGTTACAGATGCATCCCATTGTGTCAACTTAAGTCTTTTCTCCCTAAGGATTGAGTACAGAGTGTAGTTATACTATACATCTGCATTACTCACTGTTGACTGATTGTTATCCTGTGGCCCAGTCTGTCTTTACTGTTGTACTACTTGAAGGCCTTGGCCTGGACAGCGACATATGTTATGCTTTCGGATTACTGTATAAAATGATCTGCTTGTGAGTTGCATTAATCAGATAGTATGTATTTCAAAGTCTAAACAGATATATGACATGGTATATACAACTGTAATAGTACACAAATAAAACTTTCTTATGTATGCAAACCTGTGTGTGATGTCATATCCTTTGACTTCTCTGTGGGTATATGTTTCAGGCAACAATTGTCTTTTGTATGGGTGACTCATACACTGTCCATTTGATAAGGTGGCAACTGTAGGAATATTGGCTGTTCAGTATGGTGTGCACCCTCTAAATATGTATCTTCCTATACATATCTCTGTGTGTGTATGTGTATATATATATATATATATATATATATATATATATATATATATATATATATATAGATATATATATATATATATATATATATATATATATATATATATATATATATATATATATATATATATATATAGATGTATCTGCATATATGTGTGTATGTATATGTATCTTTGGAATGTTTATTGCTTCCACACTGTACATTCCCTATGGCAGCCAGACTGTACTGCATGATATGTTATTGATACCATCCTGAAATCATACAGGTGGGATGGGTTACTGTTAACATCTTGTGGCCATGTTGTGTAGGGTCCTGGGTATGGGACTTGCAACAGTTGGTATTGTATTGCAGGGCAGATCTGTTTCGCTGTGGGGAGGGGGTGATATCAATACTTACAAGACTTATTTAGCGACCCCTAACTGGGAAAAAGCCGAAAGAAGAAGAAGAAGACAAGACATATTTGGCTTGGGTTCCCTTACCCCCATTAATGGTGCCTTTGGTCATATATGTATTTGTTATGTTCTCTTTTATATCTATAGATATATATCTGTATATACATATAGAAACATATATATATATATACAGATATATATATATATAGACATATATATCTATAGATGTATGCATATGTGTGTGTGTATATATATATATATATATATATATATATTTAAATATATATATATATATATATTTATACATACATATATATATATATATATATATATATATATATAGTTATAGATATTTATATATATATATATATATATATATATATATATATATATATATATATATATATATATATATATATATATATATATATATATATATATATATATATATATATATATATATATATATATATATATATATATATATATATATATATATATATATATATATATATATATATGGGTCTACTTACATACCTGAAGCGTTATTCACGACACTCCGTTGACCGACACCTAAAGACTGACAGTACGAGATACGAAACTGTAACACGCCGTATAAGTGTACCATACATCTACAGGAAGTAGCCTACCATGATCAGTATTTGTGAAACCTCCTCAAATACATCACCAATACTGTGATACTGCTCACAAATACTGATCATGGTAGGCTACTTCCTGTAGATGTATGGTACATACAGTAATGCTGAATATTACGTGATTTGCTGTTAAGTGCAATTGTCGGGATTACGATCGTTATATTACAGTTTGTATCTCGTACTGTCGGTCTTTAGGTGTCGGTCATCGGAGTGTCGGTGAATAACGTTTCGGTATGTAAAGTATATATATATATATATATATATATATATATATATATATATATATATATATATATATATATATATATATATATATATATATATATATATATGTAGATTACACACACACACACACACACACACACACACACACACACACACACACACACACACACACACACACACACACACACACACACACACACACACACACACACACACACACACACACGTATAAATAAATTTCCTGTACTGTTGAATGACTGTGCTGGATGATACGTTTGTGTAAACATCAGGGTTATGTATATCTGACATGGCTTAGTGGTAAATCACTTTAGCTATGGTGTGCAGGGTTCTGTGTTTGAGCCTTGCAGAGGCTGTTAATTTTGTTGCTGGGCAGAACAACGGCCGTTGGATGCAAAGTGATTAAGGCACTTTTAAGCAGTTGTAAGCTGGTTTGCATGGAGGTAAGCACTGCTAACTTCTGGTTACATTTTCTTATACTGATTTAGCTTCTCAATTGCTTAACCTGTGTAGGCATTGCTTACTCCTATGCAAACAAGCTTAAGCCCGCATACTGCTGCTTAAAAGTGCTTACTCCCACTTACCCCAGCGCTAATTTCTTTAAAAGAAATGAAAAAAGGTTGCTAGGAATGTGGTGAAAAAGGGGCACAAAGAGGGAAAGATAGTAGGGAAAATAGTTAGGGATGTGCAGGATGACTGTAGGGAAGGTCCATAGCTGCCCATTTCTTCTACAGCAACAGCTGTGCATATACACTGATTTGGAGGTAGATTTGGACACTCATACCCCTGAGATAGGGGTGAGGACAATAATAATATGCTGTGAAGCCAATCAGACCAGATTACATGTGTCCAGTGGACATGTGTGCAAAATGGACAGCTATGTATTGGGCAAGATTTTGCCCTATGCTTAAATGGCCATAATCAGCCAAAAAAAATGTTATTTTATTGTTTTTTGCAACTGTTTTCCATGCCAGTGGCCATATATTGGCCATTAGCATGCTTTCCACATTATACACACCCTTTATTTGGAGCTGTTATGGCTCCGTTTTGTAGTTTGCAGAAATGTACTCGGTTACTGCAGGTTACACTAATCCTGCACTGATGGCTGCCAGCTTCCTGGATTGCTAATTCACCTCATTTGCATGGTTTTCACCTGAAAATGGGGTAATAAGCATACAGGAGCTGTGTCTGTGCAGGATAACTGCAGGAGCACTCGTGTACATCCTGGGAGCTTATTCCTGGATCTCTTGGTGGCCATGTTGCCTCCAGAAGCTCCTGCACTATTCCTGCATGCTGTGCAGAGCTTGCCGATTCCAGGGATAAGGCTCCCCTACTAAGCAAACTGCAAACAGAAAAAAAAGCAATACAAATGTAATAAAATGAGGTACAGATTGTGCAGCAATTTACACTTCTCTTGATATTACAAAACTAGAATAATATCCCCAGACCAAGTAAAATGCAAGCAGGAAAAAAATGTAGAAATTTAATAAATGGTGCAGAGATCCTGCAGCAATTCACAGTTCTCTCGTGATTGTGAATAATACAACTAGACAAATATTTCCAGACTAAGTAAAATGCAAACAGAAATAAAATGCAGTAGAGATGTAATAAATGAGGCTCAGATCCTGCAGAAATTCACAATTCTATCTCTGTTGTGGGTTATACTACATGATAAGGTCCCAGACCAAGTAAAATGCAAGTGGAAAAATGCAGTTGAAATGTAATAAATGAGGTCCAGATCATGCAAGTCACAATTCTCTAAATAATGTGAGTTATACTACTAAAGCCCCCAGACCAAGTAAAACGGAAACGATAAAAAGTAGCACAAATGAAATAAATGAGGCTCATATCCTGTGGCAACTCACATTTCTGCCAATACTATGAGGAAATAAGACAACATTAAAGTCACAGACCAGCCTGAAATGCAAACAAGTGACTTTTGATTAAAGCAAGGAAAATGCAGAAAAGAGCAAAACGCAGTTCAGATTAATGCCCTGAATACTGCACTGTGCACTAGTTGAAATGGGATTATGTGATACAAAGGCTAACTCGAGCTTTAAGAGTTTAATGGGAATGTCTTACTAGTTTGAGCTATTAGTGTCCAGTAGAAACAACACTTGGAGGAGCTTGCAAACTCTATTTTACAGTAGGGGCAGGCAGCTTAAAAGGCACCAAGTATAAAAGCACAACAGCATCTGGGTAGATGAGTGGTTGGAAATAAATTCAACAATCAGTGAAGTGATACAGCAGTTTTAAAGACAGAACTCTTATAGTTGAAGAGGAAAGTAGGTGAGTTTCTCAGCTCCTCCCACTAATAAGCTAGACCTAATTCCTGTTCAGTGAATGAATGCAAAAGGAATGTTTGCTAGCTGCATTGCAATCAATTTTTAAGACTACAAGAAGAAAACTTTGCAGTAAAACAACATCTAAAATACAACACACTATAAAATGTTGTTGTTGTTGTTCTCTTTTGGCTTTTCCCAGTTAGGGGTCGCCACAGCGGAACTCCGGTCCGCTAATGATTGGCAGTTGATTTTCATGAACGCCGAGGTGCCAGCTCGACGTTCAACCTTCAACAAAGGCACGCCCATTTATGTATGTCTTTCGAACGCCTATCCAACCATGAGGAGGACATGCAGACTCCACACAGAAGGCACTCCCTGCACTCCAGCTGTGAATTGAACAGGAGAACCTCTTGCTGTGCGGCGACAATGCTACCGTTGCACCACCGCGGAAGTCCGCCAAAATCAAAAGTAATAAAAATATCTAAATCTTAAATGTAGAAAATCCAAGTCAATGCAGTCAAACAGGAGTTTTAAACTTAGAGTTATTGTAGGTGTTATTTGAGACACTTTTACAATTGTAAATTATGTATTAGTTTATCCCAATATTTCTTTAAAACAGCAGGATAAAGTGACTAAGGTGTATTTAGAAATAAAAAAAAAATATTCAGGAGGAAGGACAGAGAGAGTGACAGAAGTAATTAAAAATTAAATTAATTAAAAGTAATTACTTTGAAGGTATCCCACAGAATCAGAATAAAATTGATAACTTAAAAAATAGATCCTGAAGAATAAATATCAGGGTAATTGGATTATCAGAAGAAATTCATGATAATGACTTGAGGACTGTGTTTGAAAGCTTAATTACAGAGATTGATCACCTAACGAGCTATTTAAATCGTCATATTGAAAAGTTTCATACACTGGGCCTAGTGCCTCCATATGTCAGTAAGTTATCACAATGAGATTGGTATAATTGTTAAGGTCTTTATCTCAGAGATGCAAGGTTCAGGGTTTGCTTCAGACCTCTGGTTATTGGCTAATGTTATAATAGTGTACAGGCTGGTAGCCTTGTGTTTACCTATCAATGTGACACTGACAGCATCCTCACCAAGAACAAGAAAAGAATTATCATAAAGCAAAATAATTCATCTAAGTGGTCTTGTTTGCAAAATGTCTTCTGAATTCTACAGACAGTTATTTAGTGGACTTTATAGGAGAAGCTGAATAAGGGGAAAATATAGGGGTCTACTTTGTTTTATCGAAGTTTCAAAACATCGAAACCCATATGGCTGAGACCATATGATCGAAGTTTTGAAACTTTGAAACTACAATAAAAACAGTAAAACAGCACAAAAACATTTCCTTCACTTGTTTGTAGGGGGGATGGTCCCCCTGCACCCCCCGCACCGACTCCTAATTAAATATACCAACCCCAAGATCACACTACAGTGAGGAAAACGGCAAATCCCGAGTTCTGTGCTGTACAGCAATCTCAATGCAAAGTGTTTAAGTTTTAAAACTTTGATAATATGGTCTCGGCCATATGGGTTTCAAAGTTTTGCATCTTCGATAAAACAAAGTAGACCCAAATATAGACACCAGCTAAAACAGCTGAGGATAGAACTAAAACTAATATGCACAGCTGTGACTACTGTGCATAGAATGACATTAAAATGTATTAAAAACAGAAAACTAAATTAAAATGTATGGGTAAGGCTAATCTATAACCAAATAGGATAGGTTATTTTGAGCAGCTAGTGTAGTACCTACCTATGAACCTCTGAAAAGAAGAATGCAACAAATCATTCACATAACAACAGCAGTGAGCAAGAAAGCAGGTGCAGTGTACAAAAATTATGAGTGAATAAATAAGCAAACTAAATTC
The DNA here is from genome assembly GCF_019279795.1 of Protopterus annectens. NCBI lineage: Eukaryota > Metazoa > Chordata > Ceratodontiformes > Protopteridae > Protopterus > Protopterus annectens. The sequence continues at coordinate 1,223,919,811 of NC_056737.1, forward strand.
CCACAAGGGGATTGAAACTTATCAGCTGAAGAGACGACATGAGAAAATAATGGTTCAGTTGCTAAAATGATGAAGGTCTTAAAATCCAAATTACCAGCTAAAAACTGGTCACAGTACCATGCAAAAATTCAAGAAATCACAAGGGCAATTCATTGATGCAAAGTATCTGGCAACAAGACAAGTACAAAGGGGGGAAAATCAATTAAACTGATAAAGATAGTCAGCAAAATAAAACATGGACTAAAATATTTTCTGGCCATTCAGGTTTGGCAGATGAATACTGCTGGACAGTAAAAGGAATTCAAATAATTGAAGGTAATACTAGAACTTTACAAAAAAATGGTTCCAAAAAGCATTACAAAAGCTTAAAGTAATCCAAAAGGGTAAATGAGACATCAGCTATCTTAAATGTGTCAAAGAAAATGTAGCTGATTTCTTATTATTCAAAATGTATATAGAAACAGTGTGGAAAATTTCATTTATTTATTTACATTTTGGTGATGGGGTTGGCCAAACTGGACAATTGGGGGAATTCAAAAAAGACAACACTGATTAATTTTCCATGTAGGCATAGTGGCATAGAGCTAACATGGAATTAAGCAGCCGTGTGATCCAGTAAACAGAGCTGAGGGGCATGCACAAGCATGCCAACATAGAAGTGTCCATGGCATATAAATCACCTCATAAACAGGTAAACTGCATGCAAATGAGGGTGTAGAGTGACCCAGAAAGCAGATAGGTAGTCATGCAAATTGTGTGCTGGTCTCTAAAGTGTACATGGAAAAAATCCTTGTACATGAAATTAAAAAATGAATAGGGGCTGTAAAAGCCCAGTTAGAAGGTCAGAAATAGCAAGCTAGACACAGATAAATGCAAAACAATGCCCTGTGTGTCCAAAAAATAATGGAAAATAATTTAAAATAATTCATTTTTTTAATACCCATATTATGTTTGTGAGGAATGCAGCAGTGCCAAACATGCCATCATGCAAAAAAAAAAAAATTAAAAGTGTAAAAATGTAAAAAGTGAAATATGTGACAATAATGCATTATAGGGCCTTGCATGGAGTATGTGCAATAGAAGATGTCTGTGGTTGCTAAGGAGGCAGGTCCTGGAATAGTGTAGTTTCCTGGTTGTGTGCACGGATATATGCAAATGAGCTGAGGTTACTCAATAGCAAAAATGGGTATCTGTGCCCGCAGATCACATCCTTGTAGCCCCAGAACCATGTTGGTGCCCACAGAAGAGGTAGCTGATATCAAAAGTGGGTGTGTCTTTATTTCTTTAAGCACATTGGAGTTCATCTGCACCTGTTTGCGTGGTGTGCCGCTATAAAGAGCAAGGGGGTGTGTCCAGTGCTGCTTAGCTTTGTTTAGCTTTGAGGTGCATGTTTAAGCTGGTTTGAGTGTGTTTGCATGGCGCACTGCTGTGTTGAGTGTACCCATTCATAATGGTGTGTCTATTGGCTGCTGAGCATTGTTTATACCTGCGGCACAGGTTTATGCACCATGCCACAGTGCTTAGCAAGGCAGGCTGTCAAAAACAGAAAAAAAAACAAATTGGCTGAGAAAGCCAATCATATATAATTATTGATGACCTCTGTTCCGCCTAAACTGGGCCATTCCAACCCCTCATTGATGTACTTGGCAGGTGCAATGCATCATGGTTAGCCAATCACGCAGACTGCAGTTGCAGCAGAGCACTATAAAGAATGCAGACACCCTACCATCTGATTTCCCCCCCCATTCTCTGCACCATTGTAGTACACACTTAGGAATTTTAACTGAAAGAATGCTAGGGGCCGCTGTAACTCTACTACACCTGTATGTGCTAGATACTGAGGTTAGTGCTGCTGTTACTGCTGGCAATAGACCTAGACTGAAAAAGAGAAGAGTGTTCAGGCCCAGGGTAACCTTCCAGGAGCTACATCAGCTGGAGATTGTAGAGTAGTACAGGGTGGACAGGGGCATAATACAAGAACTCACTGAGCTCTGCCTCCCTCAACTCAGACTCAATGCCAACTGTGGGGAACCCATCCCAGTGGAAACATAGGTATGTATAGCCATTAGGATACTAACTACAGGTACTTTTCAAAGACCAATGGGGACATGTTGGGGGTCTCACAGGCATCAGCCTCCAGGGTATTCCACCAGTTTCTGGATGCCATGCAAACACATACCAGTCAACTCATTTATTTACCCCACACCCCTGAGGAGAGGGCCAGTAGTATGCACCTCTTCTACTGTGTAGCACACTACTCATAGGTACTGGGTGCCATAGACTGCACTCATGTCCACATCAAAACAACGCCCGGTGAGGAAGGTAGCGTCTACGCCAACCACAAGGGGTATCACTCCATCAACTGCCAGGTCATGTGCAATTCCCAGGGCATTATCATGAACATGTGTGCTGACAGCTCTGTCAGTTATCATGACTCCCATATCTGGCACACATCACAGCTGTACCAGATGATTGCCAGGGGGAACAACCCATAGGGCCAGCTATTGTGTGTGTGTGTGTGTGTGTGTGTGTGTGTGTGTGTGTGTGTGTGTGTGTGTGTGTGTGTGTGTGTGTGTGTGTGTGTGTGCGCTCGCACATGCGTGTTGGGATTATCACTGCATTTAGTGTGTGTGTGCATTGGGATTATCACTGCATTTAATGTGTGCATGCATTAGGATTATTGCTGCATTTAGTGCGTGCGGGTGTGTGTGTGTGTGTGTGTGTGTGTGTGTGTGTGTGTGTGTGTGTGTGTGTGTGTGTGTGTGTGTGTGTGCATGTGTGTGCATGTTTGTGTGTGTGTGTGTGTGTGTGTGTGTGTGTGTGTGTGTGTGTGTGTGTGTGTGTGTGTGTGTGTGTGTGTGTGTGTGTGTGTGTGTGTGTGTTGGGATTATCGATGCATTTAGTGTGTGTGTGTAAAATGCCCCAGACAGATATACCTGGTGGTTAGGGTTACTCAGGCTCAAACCCTGTACCTTAGATACATGAAGCAAGAGCTTGGGTTCTCTACCCATACCACCACTTCTGACTGGAGGAGTTATAGATCTCAGCTGTACAAATTTTCACATAATGTCTGGAATGTGTTTGGCTCATACTTTTGTTCTGTGCCTCTTAAAATTTGGATGGTGTAGTGGTAGTGTTGTTGCCTCACAGCAAGAGGTTCTTTGGCAGAAGTGCCTTCTGTGTGGAGTCTGCATGTCCTCCCTGTGTTTGTGTGGGCTTCCTCTAGGTACTCAGGTTTCTGCCCACAATACAAAGATATGCTTCTGAAGCACTTCTCCCCAGGCCTCTGCTGAAAATTAGCTTTGTTCCAAGTCGGACTTTCCCAATAAACAGATGTTCAAAATCATCCATTTTTATTTTATTCTGGCAAATCACTGGGAACTGAATTCACTAAATAATGATAGCCATTTAAGTTTGTCTTCCTATCTTTTACAACATTTTAGTCTAGCAACTTTCTAAGATTATACAACAATGCTTAAAATGTGTCCCCAGTTTTGGGACTTTGTCCCTCCAATAAATTTTGGCTTTTTCCTGATTTCTTGTGCTGCACAGTTCTTCAGGGAAAGAAAAGTTTAGTGCTTCTTATGCAAAGTCTACTTGCCTTATTAGTAGCACAACAGGTAGTATACTTGTTTTTGCAGAAGGCTATGGGTTCTACTCCCACAGTCTGAAGATGGATTGTTGATACTGTACTGAGTTATACTTTTAAAGGAGATGAATGCTGCAGTCCTGAGAACGTGCTTCTTTGGTGGGGATACCTATTAACTATGAACCTGTTACAAGTTTGCCATCCATTCCCTATTGAAATATTACTAGCTTATCATTTTTTTAATGTAACATAGGCAATTTATTCTTCAAGGGCAACAGGCACTTTACTTGTAGATGAAACAATGAAATATAAAGTTGTTTACTAGCAGCAACCTAGTTATAGATCTCTTTAACATGGAATTCAGATGACTTTTACTTCTGCAGAGATTGTGCCTATTTACTGATACTGGTGGATTGTAGAAGTCTGAGTAGACGTTTATTGTGGAAATGTTCTGAATTGGGCAGTTTTGGCATTATTGGTTCATACATTTTGTTTCATTTCTTACTGGAAAAATGTTCAAACAATACATTTAAAACACGCTCTAACAAGTGTGCTGTATTATACAAGGAATATCTTCTTCTCTTCTTCTTTCAGCTTTTTCTCAGTTAGGGGTCACCACAGCGGATCACCTGTCTGCTCATGATTGGCAGTGGAGTTTTTACAGTGTCAAGTTGCCAGCCCAATGCCCAACCTTCCACAGAACGCATACACTCATGCCTAGGGCCAATTTAGAGTGTCTAATCCACCTACAGCATGTCTTTGGTATGTAGGAGTAAACCGGAGCACCTGGAGGAAACCCACATGACCACAGAGAGGACATGCAGACTCCATACAGAAGGCACCCCAGCCAAGGATTGAACCGGAGAACCACTTGCTGTGAGGCGGCAATGTTAACTGCTGCACCACCATGGCCGCCTGTACTATATAAGGAATATAATTTAATAAATTCATTAAGGTGTATCAAAGAACACGTTTATGTTTCTTGTTTCCTGTGCAAGGGGCCTATGATTTGAAAATAGACCAAAGGTAATCTTTATCCCCCACTGGCCAGATGCATTTCTTTGGATGTGGGTTTCAATACTGTTTCAATGAATGTGAGTTTCAAGGGCAGAGAAGTTTTAATGCTAAGTCTATTTTCATTGTGAGACTGTATTACTTTGTTTAGCAGATGTCTATTAGTGCCTGTGCTATAAAATGTAAAACATGTTTATGGTAAATGGGGCAAAATAGCCAGGTAATGGGACATTGGAATGGCTGCAGGGGGACTCTGGGCCCATATTTTGGTTGTCTGTTCTTCAGTTTGCATTTGAAAGTTGGTATCCCACAATTCCATTGGAGTAAGCAGGGTTACATATTTATGTATGCAAATTTATGTTAATCAGCATACCGATTTGTACCTATTTGCCATGGGCCTTTGTTCAGATTTTTGATGTTTCCAGGTTGAGAGGAATGATTCTAGGGACTAACACCTTACTCTGACTCACATACATAGTAAAAAGGATCCAAGGCACACCACACAACCTGTACCTTACCATGTATTGACTGTGTACTGTGTGCATCAGACAGAGTCAGCCCTGAAACATAGGTCTCTCAACCACTGCATTTGCAAGGTAAGTCACTCTCCTATACAATGCATGTATAGACTACTAGAGTATGGTAGCATATGTATGGACCTGATGGATGAATGCAAGGGAATAGAGTGGGCTATTGGGCAACTTGCAGAGATCTAACAGCCACTTGGGTATACAGGTACTCTGTCCAATGCTGAGTGCCCCATAATAGTCATTAGGCCACATGGCTGGAAACCCCACTGCATTATGCTAGAGAAATGCATGACTGTCAATGCCAGAGTACCCTACCCCCAACACATCTGTGTTCCCATACAACTGCAGTAACAGAGTTTGTTGGCAAAGATATATCAGCAGACCACACATTTCCAGGGCTATGACATACATCCTGGCCACATATTTTACACACAAAATACAGGGGTCAGTGCATGTCTGTATGCTGTTGATAGTGTGAGGAGATAAACTGCTCTCTCTGGTGGCTGGTGTGGCTCACTGGGCTAAGGACATTAACATGGATGACGGTGTTGATGATTTGAAGCTGGCAGCATTTACAACTTTTGCATGTGAGTTACTTGTATGGTAGAAGTCCTAACGCCACAATATGTTACTGTAAGACAGCTGTATGAAGTTGGAGAAAATGGGGAGACAGAAGGCCAAATCTTCAGACAGACATTATACATGGTCTGAGTAACCTAGAAGGTGGCTAGTATAACACCAGGTTGCAACAGGTCAGATTAGCTGCAGGATGTACAGGCCATCACTTAAATGTCTCAGTAGTTACAACATTTCAATGCCTGCATTTTACAGTAAAGTACTGGAAAACCACAACTATATGAGGAACAAAGCAGGCATATGGAGCAATACGCTGGACATTCTGCAAAAAACTGTACAGAGAAAGGTATGCAAACTGTCACCCTGTATCTGTTGTTACAGCATGTACCCCAGTCACATCAAACCTTTCAACCTCTTACAGCAACAAACCTGGCCAATTCCATGAATATAAGTGGGACAAAGACCCAAAAATAATATTAAATATTGCACTTACTAATGTAAAGAATTGATAGAATAACAGGTCTTGCATTACCATGAATCTCCTGAGGTTCTTGCAGTCTGAATCTCAAATGACTGTCATTATTTCCTAATGTTACTCTTTAACGATGCCACTAATGTGCCAGAAAACCACAATGTTATGTAAAACAGACCAAATATATGAGGCAAATATACAGACATTCTGGTCAAATCTGTACAGTTGATAGGTACGGCTCACATATTATGTTCAGCAAAGAGCAGGGGAATGCTTTGGACAAAATATCAGGGAGGTGCTAGAGTATGGAAACAGGGGCAGCAGCCAATGGTCTGCAGTACACAAAATCCTGGACTGGAGTATATGTACGTCTGGCCTGGAGTCACCTTGCAAGTACTGACAGTAACACTGGGCATGCTCCTACACTTGGCTAGCTAGAGTCCATGTCTCTTGCCTCTTCCAACCAAAGAACAGCTATGTGGAAATATGTTTGTGCATACAGACAGCTATGTATGTCTCCCCCTATCCTGCTCACACATGATTACGCTACCTATCAATATGTGGTACACACAAACACACACACATGCACACACACACACACACACACACACACACACACACACACACACACACACACACACACACACACACATCTATATATATATATATATATATATATATATATATATATATATATATATATGGGTCTACTTCTATTCGCTGACAGCGCTTTAAACTGAAACCCATTTCGTTGACAGCTCATTTCATTGACAAACATTCTAGGTGGGGGGCTGAGCCCCCCCACCCCCCCATTGTGGGGGGCTGTCCCCCCCACACACCCCCAACTATATATAACAACTCCACAGCCGCACAACAGTGGGGAGGGGGGCAAAACCCAGGTTTTTGCCTTGAATACTTTTGTCAATGAAATGAGCTGTCAATGAAATGGGTTTCAGGGAAATGGGCTGTCAGCGAATAGAAGTAGACCCATATATATATATATATATATATATATATATATATATATATATATATATATATATATATATATATATATATATATATATATATATATATATATGTTAAGATATGTATATTTATATAGCTAAATAATGTATGGACTGATATAGGGTCTCCACACATATCTACATAACACATTTATATAACGTACACACAAGACAAGAGTTACACTGACATTCCTGTTATACACATCTCTCTCTCTCTCTCTCTGTACATGCGTATATATATATATATATATATATATATATATATATATATATATATATATATGTTTGGGGGTGTATTAATTTCTCCACTTACATGCAGAATGCTAGGGTTATCTGCACCTACACATTACAACAGTTGTCTGATGGTAACAGGTTAAGGATGCAAAAGGACAGAATCCAAACACCCACAGATCCCTGTGCCTGTGAAATGTCACCCTGTAGACAGACGATGGTGAGCTGGTGGTGTAATCTGCAAAGGTTGTAATGCAGGAATTGGACAGAACATATTGTCCATGGCCAGTTGTCCACCTTCCAAACTACAACCAGCCAGACATGTCCATACTAGGAACTGTACACATAGCAGGGGTATTAACAGGTATCCCTCTCCTATGACACTAGAGACAATAAAAGCAGCACACTGGAGCACTCTGCAAAGGCCAATTTGCATAGCCACAAATACTGTGGCTGCATCCACAAATGCACCAGACAAAATCTGTGGTGCATGCAGTAAGTGTTGTAAGTTATAGTGTTTACGGATAGGCAGGGGTTCTAATCTTACAGGAGGTAACTCTTTGTATGTGTATGCAGACATATCTCCTGCCGCAGTAAAGATATGCCCATCTGGCCTATGTCTGTGCAATGGTTATTCATTTTATGGCCCTGTGACTAGCTGCGTTCCTCAGGAGTGGCCTCCTTTACAAAGCCTGCTGATGTCATCCACCTTAACAGCACTGGCTGATAATCCAACTGCAAGTAATCGTCATGTTGCATGCGATAAACAGTGCAAGCTGTAGTGTGTACTACTAGACAGACAGGGGTTCTAATTTCACAACAGTCAACTCTCTGTGTGTAAATATCCCCCCTTGCAGCAGTACAGACATGCCTATTTTTGTGCAATGGTTATACATGTTAAGGACCTGAGACTATCGATGGCCTCTACGTTAGCCTCCATTTCAAAGCCTGCTGATGTCATCCACCTTAACAGCAGTGGCTGACAATCTAATTTTAAGTAATCTCCATGGTGCATACAATAAGAACTACTAGCTATAGTGTATACTACTAGATAGGCAGTGGCTCAAATCTCACATCTACCATTTTGTGTGTGTGTGTGTGTGTGTGTGTGTGTGTGTGTGTGTGTGTGTGTGTGTGTGTGTGTGTGTGTGTGTGTGTGCGTGTGTGTGCATGTGTGTGTGCATCCATCTGCAGCAGTATGGACAATCTATACATTTTATGGGTCTAAGACCAGCGTCTGGCCTCTAAATGTTCTCCTCTACAAGGTCTGCTGATGTCATCCACCCTAAGAGTACTAGCTGACAGGCCAAACTCAGATAAACTCCATGGCGCATGCAATAACTACTGCATGCTATATTATGTAATAGTAGATAGTTAGGGGTTCTACTCTCCTACCAGCCAACTGTGTGTGTGTGTGTGTGTGTGTGTGTGTGTGTGTGTGTGTGTGTGTGTGTGTGTGTGTGTGTGTGTGTGTCTATGTTTGTGGTTAAAGATATATCATCCCCTAGTATCACTAAGGACATGCTCATATGGGTTATTTCTGTGCAATGGTTATGCATTTTACAGCCGTGTGACAATCTCCAGGTCCTATATAGAAATCACTGATGTCTGCCACCATTTAGGTTTGTATGCTCAGAAAACCCAGGTGACATGTAGAAAGGGTAGCAGACCTTCTCACAAAGCATGAATGCATAATTATGCCAGCTCCCTCCATTGTCCCAGACATGGCCTTCTACACATATGCACTGACGAAACCCTGCACAAATACTGTGGTACCTTACTGAGGTCATATTTCTAATGTGCTGCCATGCCATCCTGTGCTGCTGTACAGCTGCCATGTCTATGTAGAATAACGACTCAAACCCCTGGAACAGAAACAGACACAGGTCCGTGATACACCTGTCATTCTGTCACACTACCACCAGTCAAACAGCATGCACCTAAGATGCGCAATGTTTGTTATGTAGTCATGACACATGCCAGCACATAGTACTTGTCATGACCCATGACACCTGCAAAGGCATAACACTACTGCACTACACAACTACATTCAAAGTAATATAGTCATCTTGTGCATCTGACACATATTTGCATGTCCCTGCATCAATGGCAGGGATGTGGCACAGGTATCATCACATGCACAGGGTGTGGTATGTGGGTAACAGAGGCCAATGCTGTGCTAGAAGGTTGATACCATGTGTGTGAGTCAGGAAGGGGTGCTGATCAGATGTGCTGTAGAGAGGTGTCATGTGTGTCTGTTGGTGACTTGCATGTGACAATGATGTTTATGTTTGTGCATGTACATAGTCAAGCCCAGTGCTAGCCCTACACATGTATATGTTGGACAGCTGTGTACTGTACATGGCAGAGTGGACAGTTCATTTTCTATGGCCATGAACACGGGAACCTCATCTGTCAGGAGTGGCACTGGCACCACCACGCCCAAGGTTAGATGCAATGCTAGTACCTGATGGTGACTGCTGTCTGTTAGTTCTGTGTCCTCCACAGGACTGCCCAGCACCATGTGCCTATGGCCTGCCACATTGTAGTGTGGACAGCAGACTTCCCTCTGTAGCATTGGAGGCACTTGCCACTATGGGAGCATGAGTGTGCACAGACACGTGGTCTCTCAGCAGATGATGTTGCTGACCTACGTCCATATGCCCGATGCCCTTCATCAACCAGGTGTTCCAGCACAATGTGTAGACAAAGACAGACACTGTCTCAGCCCACTGTCTGTCCACTACATCAGTGAAATGATCCACAGCATCATCAATGTGGTGGAGGCAGTCATGGATGTCAGACTGTGCTGCATCCAAGACCCTGAGCATTTCTCTGATGTTGTGTTCGGTATGTGCCTGTGCCTCCATGATGGCCCAAAACATGTGGAGAGTGACCCATGATATGATACCTGTGACAGGAGGTGGATGGACAGCAGTCCCCTTTTGAGCACCCCTGTCAATCTGCCTGTGTGGGACCTCTCCAGTTGTCTAGCTATGGCCAATGTCTACACTCATTGATGCAATAGTTGTCATATCATGTGATTGTTCAATATCTGTGACTTCTGGGGACTGGGTATGTGTGGGCATACTGACTGTGTGCAAGGACAATGGGTGCAGAATATGGATGTCAACCTCTGGGACAGATTCAGCCCCTGACAACTGCACCTGTGCCTCACTATGACCACCATCATCATCAGAGCCGTTTGGGACACTGACTTCAGGTTGTCAGGGGGACAGTCTCCAACCCCCCATTCACCTGTGAGGAGGAAGACAAAATCAGTACATTATTACCTGCACTATTTTGTATGGTAATCTACACAGACACATACAGATGAGGAGCCACAACTAGATTACTGGTCACACATCTTCTCATTAATGATTTCATGTACAACACACAAACACACAGCAATATACACAGACAAGACAGGCCCTTTCTAACATGCACTTCAGCTACATCCAGTGAATGTTGTCAGTACACTGCACCTGTGGGGTGAGCAATATGACAGTGTATGTGATAGCACTGCACATAATACCCAGTACACCTATCCTGAGAATGATATGCCTGCTGTAGTATCACTGCCACAGGAATGTACCATCACCCTATAGTGAGTGCACAGGCATCCTAGAGTCATTGCATCCTGTATAGCAGGCTGCATATATTTTCATGACTATAACTGCAAACGCGTTAACATTTGTGCAAATACACAGCTGTGTTTATCCGTTGTATACACGAAAGTGAACTGCTCCAATGTGGAGCACAGAACTATTCCACTCTGGCTAAGCATAACAGCTGTGCTTTGGGATAAATGGCAGTCTGTAACATTCATATGTATATATAAGCCATAAAACAATGGTATCACACATACCAGGTACAGTACCACAGGTGCTGGCCACACCTGATGTACCTATGAAAATGTGAGGGAGAGGGATTGTCAGCAATACCAAATATTGTACTGGTAAATGGTAATATGTGCATATATCCACATATACAGTAGCTAATGTGATACTTTCTACACTGCTGAAATTCTGAACATGTGTGCACAACTGTGCATTACAACAACCCCCACTGCATGCAGATAGACCTGACACCCATGTACTGGCATACAGAGTCTGCCCCAATGACTGATACAGTATTACACTGGTGAACAAAGTAAGCTTACCTGGATGCTCCTCTGATGTGGAAGCTGTGACACATGCCTCCAGAATGTATGGGGTGATGGATGCCTGGGAGCTAGTGGTTGATTCTATATCTGCCAGGAGTTCCTCTGTGGCTGTGAGTGATTGTTCTGTTGCAGGCCCTCCACCGGTGGCAGCACGGTCCCTAGTCACAGCAGCTGCCCTTTGATGTGTGGCATTGAGCATATCTGTGGCTCTGTGTCAGACCAGTTTGTAGGTCCTGTCCTGATGTCCACTTTGATTAACCACCCTGACATGTTCACTTCACAATACTGCATGCTGGTCATGATGTTGCTGACCCCTTGAAAGCAGAATGTGATGAGGCAGTCTGAGGCCATCCAGGATAACAGCATTCTCAGCAGCTGTGAATGTGGGATGCCTCCTGTAATACATAGGTTTATAGGTCCATAGGTAGGTACTAGGCTATTGGCCCTATGGCCTATATAAGCCTAGCCAAAAAGGTACCCTGGCTTTCGCCACCCAAGAAAATTATGTTCCTGTGCCCTTGTCGAGCAGAGCCAGAGAAGTGATCCCTGGGGTGAATTTCCTATCTCACATCCAATCAAGATTTTTCTTGAAGAGTGCTAATGAGGAGCTTTGTTTGATAATAGATAGGTAGTTTGTTCCAGAGTATGGGAAGTCTCTGGGACAGGAATCTATCCCTCCAGCATGTTCTGTTTATTGTTGTGACAAGGTTTAGGTGCCTAGAGTGTGTAGCTCGGAGGGATTGGGATTTCTTTAAGTGGACATGTCCAACAGTTCTGGGTTTGACATATCTTTGTATTTTAGGCAGAGATCGCCTCTGAGTAGGTGATATGCGACGGAGTAAAGCTGGAGTTTTTTGATATGGTCTGTGTAGGACATCTGCTTGAGGCCAGTAATCCTCTTTGTGAGGTATTTCTGCGGCCTTCTTGATGATTGGATGGGAGATAAGAAATTCACCCCGGGGATCACCTCTGTGGGTCTGCTCAACAGGGGCACAAGAAATTAACTTTCTTGGGTGGCATAAGCCAGGGAGCCTTGCTGGCTAAGCTTACTTAGGCCCTTGGGCTGATAGCCTAGTACCTACCTATGAACCTATGTTAGCCATAGCTCTCAACCAATGACAGACAAATGTCAACAAAACAGTAACCTAGCCAGGGTACATCAGGGACGGTAAGAGACACCTGTAAAATGCCAGCACTATTTGTGTGTGGCATTGATACACTGAGAGATTGTGAATGAGAGTACATGATTTGATGTTACAGGAGTCTACACCCTTACTTAGTGTCACTATGTCTAACACAGATTCTACCAGCTTTCCTACAACAGCCGATCATTGTAGGTGAGAGTAACAGGGGCAGAGCTGGGATTTGACCCAAAGCAGGGACAGTTGATAGGCATGCCTGTAGCTGTCAGACAGCTGAGTATCACCAACATCTTAATACCATAGATGTCTGACAGGCCTACTGTTGTAATCCCTATTTCCCATACCTCCATCCTACCGTCTGCATCCCATTATATAGGGACATCTATTACATACCTGGTAGGGTAAAATGCTCCTTTTTTGAAGTGTTCCTCTGCAAATAGCTTTCAAATCCATTGTCTGTGTGAGCAAAACAACATACAGACCTGTTTTGTATAGGCAGATTCTTGCCTTTTGTAGGTAATGCTCATTAACAGGTAATTGCCTATGCACCAATCTATGGCTCAGACTTGCTAATTGCATCCAAAACAGCTGGTTTGCATCTTCATTAGCCAGTGCAGTGGCACCACAGTGCAATATGTAAGGTCTTCATGTAGGCCTCAGCTCCTTTCTTACTCTTTGAGATTGACATTAGTGAGGTGTGGAGACTACAGCATCACAGAGGGTAAGTACAAATGCTGTCCACTGTTGGGATTTCTGAAGTATGTCCACAGTTTTGCATGATATGTTTGGCGATTGTCCAATGACATTGTGATTATCTGGCAGTTCATTGGTAAACATTGTGGGTTGAGGTCAGTAAGAGGGGAGATACATGTGAGTGTCAGACATCATACCCATCAGAATATGCATGCTGATGCAGTAGCTGCTATTCTATCAGCTCATTATCCTTGTAAGGGCAAACCGTGAAATGTCCCCTGTTACTGGACCTTTGCCCCCTCCCACCCTTTATGTACGGTTGTGTCTGGATCCCTTGTTCTAGGGGGTTGTGAGGTATGGTAGGTCTGTAGCAGCTAGCTTAACATACAGCTGCGTATGTCCAAGCCTGCAGCTCCTGCCACAGCCTAGGACACATAGGGGGAAATGTGACCTCCTTGGAGGACAGAAAGCTGTGCGTGTAACTGAGTCAGTAGTGTCAGCCATGTCATCATAGCAGAGCCAGGGTAAGGGTACCTTTTACAGTCCAGTCGAGGCATGTGTATAAGGTACATTTGTTATGTAACAGTGCCAATCATAGAGTAGTAGGCAGCATATAATTTGACTATAGAAATATGTGCAGTGTGTCCTTACCTACAGGCTTTTGACTTGCAAACATGGGTAACAGTTAATACAGTAGCACCAACCTCTGTTGGTTAAAATTGCATGACTCAGTCATTACTTGTTGTGTTCACAAGAATATAATTGGTGTGCAACACACAGGGTTCAAACCCAGGACTGGGGGTGGAAAAATGTTCAGCATGCAAGTCATTTAGCAGCCTGAGTTACTGACTCAGTGCAGCCGTAGGTGTATTTGCAAGATATATGTCCATATATACAATCTGTGACACATTGTCTCCATCCATGATTATGTGCATGGCTTTCAAAGGCAGTTGTTGTGCAGCAGGGTCCCAGGTGTACACATGTACTTTGCCATTGCTGCCTTAGCTGGTGTGTTTAAAGATGATGCTCTTCAAGAAAAATCTCGATGATTGGATGGGAGATAGGAAATTCACCCTGGGGATCACTTCTGTGGCTCTGCTTGACAGAGGCACAGAAAAATAATTTTCTTGGATGGCGAAAGCCAGGGTACCGTTTGGCTAGGCTTATATAGGCCCTAGAGCCAATAGCCTAGTACCCACCTATGAACCTAATTACCTGCTATCATACCTGTAAACCTCTTAGAGCAATAAATCTGAACAAAGTCATAAAAAAAAATTGGGACAAAGGCCCAAAAATAGGGACAATATTTAGGTATTGCCCTTACAAACATAGAATGTTGATAGAATAACATGTGTTTTGTGAAGGGTATGATGTGTGAAACTCAAATTTCTGTCTTGATGTTCTAACCTCAATCTTTGAGGAATTGCCAGTACCTTGTCAGAAAAACATGATGTTATGAAAACTGGGGACAAAACTCTTGACATTATGTAACAATCTGTACAGTTGACAGGCATGCTTGCTATCTCAGGCTTGATGTATATTCATTATTATTTATCTGGCTGGTTACTGGTGTAGTGTTTGAATCACAGTCCCAGGTACACAGCCATTTTTCCTATGAGATGTACTTGCAGTCTATCAGTGGGAATTAGTACATTTTGTTGGAAACAGGTGTTTTAATTCAGTGATGAGTGGTCTAGTGGGATAATGCACTATGCTGTAGCTGACATGGGTTTGGGTTTGAGATGTGGCAGGGGTGATTATTTTGCTGATTAGCCTAAAACTGTGCGAAACACATAAGACCATTAAGCACTTTTAAGCACTGTTAAGTGGGTTTGTGCTAAAAATTAATAAAGAAAAGAAAAAGGGGGTGATAGGACAATGGTGAAATTGGCACAAACAGAGGGAAAAACACACTGAAAGGCAGGTAGGGCTGTGCAGAAAGGGTATAGAAAAGGACCCTAGCTTTCCATTTCTTGTACAGCAGCAGCTGTGCAGGTTTTACAGAATGTGTACAAAAATTTGGAGCCTCACACCCCAGAGAGAGAGGAGAGGACAACATAAATATATTAACTATTTAATTAATTTCATAATTAGTTGTGTCCAGTGGGCACGTGGGAAATGGAAAGCTATGTATGGGGCAATTTATTTTTCTGGGACAGGTGCCCATTTTTTTTAAGGAGAGGGTGGAATGTTGGGGGAGGGATATATGTACATGTGAGGAGGTAAGTTGGGTAGGAGAGGTTGTATTTGCAGACAGACAAGACAGCTGACAGGGGCAGTGTGTGACACATGAGGGGAGTAAACACCTTGGATGGGGAGAGTGTTGTGGAATCTGAGGTGCATGTGCTGCCAGATGCTAGCAGCATGACTGAGATCCCCACACATGGGCAGTTGGTACTGCTCCTTCATTGCCCCAAAAGTGGCTGTGCTGGAGGCTGGGCACTGGGGTCAGGCCTCACCAGGTTGTCCAGTCTGCTTTCAGTCTGGCGCAGGCAATGTTCATAGCTCCTATGAACAATCCTGTGCACCATGACTGGTAGCTGCTCCTGGGTGATAACCCCTTCTCCACCCCCACTTCCAGGGGGATGGGCCCCGTCCTCTGAGGCAATTCCACACAACGGTAGTGCAGGGACAGCAGAGAGGGCACCACCTGCTTGGGTTTCAGACATGCTGTGACCCAGTGCCAGGCTGGCTGAGGTAGACTAGGTGGATCATCAGGAACCGGCCTTCCCTGACGAGCTGTTGTTATGCAGGTAAGCCAATAAATATAGCTGAGTTAGGAACAAAACCATTGTTAATAATAACAGCATGCCAGAACATTGGATATAACCCCATGAAAGTTTAATGCATATTACGTGAAACGCAAAAATAAATAACAGAACAATCAGTATATTAACAGCATGCCAGTAACAGTGACAACATAAGGCCAACAAAATAGGTAATTCAACAAGATATGTTGATATGCAACCATAGTAATACATAACATTAATAAAACACATGCCCAAAAATAAAGTTTATGGAGCAACATATGTTAATAGTAAACCATAACCAATATATAACAATAAAAAGTTTATGAAGATAAGGGGTGGGGAGAGGAAGAAATACAGCCCATTAATACCATCATGGGCTATATAGTTGACAAAAATAATGCTATCTACTCTGCAAGTCTGTCCTTTCGTTGTGTGTAAATGTGCCATATAGCTGCTGTAGCAGGTACATACCTCTCAAGCTATTCACATGGGAGACTATGGGCCAAGCAGTAACACCTGCAGGTACACGACTACAAAGAAGACTTGTACATCAGGTGGACCTATATAACTACCCTGGTGCACTGTGGGCTGTACTGTCTCTTTGCTATTGACATATGACCATGTCAGTGATACATCTGTGACAGGTGGATTACGCAACAGTAATTGCATTCTGTGACAGTGTTACACTTGAGAGACATGCATGTGTACAGTAAAAAGAGCATACAACAATCATGCCTTGCATGGCAGGCATGGGGATAGAACCCAATAGCAGTGAGTGCAACGGATATGTGCATCACATGTATTGACTGCAGCAACCTTTACAAGACACTCCAGGGATACAGCCATATCAAGATTGCACATTTTATTTATTTCTTTTATTTTATTATATTTTATTATTATTTCATATATTTCCTTTATTTTATGCATTAATAGCACATTAGTAGTAATAATTTCAAGAATCTGTAACATCTGAACAAACAATTATTTACACAATTATATATGAGCCATCTCACCCATTTACCTGCAGTTCCTGTGGAGAGAATGATATCTGTTATCAATACTTGCCTGATACCATAATATTTCTGGAAGGCATGGGGATAAAACCTAATTGCGGTGACTGCAGGGGACATGTGCATCACATGTACTAATTCACTGCAGCAACCTTTACAAGACAAACTAGGCATACAGCCATACCAAGATTACACATGTTATCTCTTTTATGTTAATATATTGTGTTAATATTGCACATATTTCCCTTATGTTATGCATTAATAGCACATTAGTGATAATGATTTTAACAGACTGTGAAATCTGAATAAACAATTATTTAGACATAATATAGGCTACCTCACTTATTTACAAGTAGTCTCTATGGAGAGAATATCTGTCATCATAACATATCTGCTTAAGTAATATTTATTAGCATATAGCACTGTATTTGAACCATGGTCTGCATGTGGAAAAATGTACTTTGTACACAGCATTTGACAAACTGAACTACTGAGTCACTGCTGGTATCTGACTGATTGATATTCACCTACAGCTCACCTGGAAACAAAATATGTCCTGGTACTAGTACTACAGTGTTATAGTACACTGTAGTGGCAGTTGAGCACACGTGCATGTAATGCAATCATGACAGAGATACTAGGTAGCCTATACATTACTAAATAAAATGCAGGTGTACACAATATATTGTTACTGATTGAAATATCAGCTCTAATTCCACAAGTATTGCAAAACAGTTTCTTACAAATACCTTCATGCATTTACTGGAATAGTTTTGAGTTTTTCTTGCATAACAGTTGACATTATGCAGCTATAATTCCACAATTATTGCACCACAAATGTTTTGTACACAAATGGTGCATGCTCTACTCTTATTCTGTCTTATTTGACTACAGATAGCATAATACAGCTGTACTCACCATACTCACAGTGCAACCTGGCCAGGCGCCCTGCATGCACCTTAATGTAGTGAGGTCTCAACTCTGCAGCTGTTGAGAATGAATCACACCATTGTGCATACCAGTTTAGCAGACATTCAAGATTGAATATTGGTGAAACACAGGTAAACATTGTTACACAAATGTGGAACATTGTCCGGCTGAAATTCTTGGACCCAGGTGTCCAAGAGACCCCACTTACTTCTTTTCAGGTCATCATGGTGATGATGAAACTGTTCACATGTGCGAGGGATACAGCTGCAGTTGTAAGGTTCCTTGCCACCCAGTCCCAGGCCTTCACTTTATACACTCAGCCCTGGTAACCTCGCGGCATGAGCCAGTCTTCATGCTTTTTCACTAAGAGTTAGACTATGACCCTGGACTTCTCAATGCCCCACCACTACACCTGAAAGTGTAAACCCTCTCCAACACCTGCCATTGTATCCTTCAGAGACAGAACTCCAATGGATTATGGAGTGTTCCTGCCTATTGGGCTTACTATAGCCCTTTTTCTCTGCATTATGCATCTTTGGGTAATATTTAAAATGCAGTGCATTGCTTTGCACAGCACAAAACAGCTCAGATCAACTAAGCAGTGCTTAAGCTGACTATGCTTAGCAGTGCTTAGCAGTGTACAAATTAGCTAAGCACTGCCAAGCAGTGCTTAAACAGAAATTGTTTAAGCAGTGGTTATCATGGCTTAGCAAGACTTAGCAGAGTTTAGCTGAGCACAGCAGATAATGATTTAAAAATAATTGGCATCATTTATATTGTGAAAATGGTTGCTTAATTTCCCTTCCATGTATTTAAACCCCACAACTATTGCACATGAGGCTGTAACTCTATCCACTTGGCTACGTGGATATGTGGAATGTTGTTATACTTTTACATATACCTTTGAGCCATGTTTAAGCAGTGCTAAGCACTGCACCATGTCACACAAACCTGCTAAGCAATGTTTAAACTTGACCTTTGAATCACAAATTAAATGTATTCTGTTTATATTTTTAGATGTCTGGTGTCACAGTGCCGCTTAGTACTGCTGCGCTCCACACAGCTCAAACTTAAAAAAATAAATAAATACATTGCTATCATGCACTTGGACAGTGCAGGGGATGTCATACTCATCTATGGACACAGTTAGTTACACAATCCCTACACTGATTCAATAACCCTGTTCCATGGCTCTCCCTCAGCAACACGCCATCATTAATATGCATGGCATACTGCCGAGTGGGAGCCACTTACATGGCTATGGTATCTTCAGTGTAGGTTCTACACTATGCCTACATGGAATTTATTAATTCTGGGGGAATGTCTATTTCTAGTGAGGACCAAGGTACAGTAAACAAAATCTTAGCATATATCCCATAACACTGAGAGATAAATGATATATTATACTGAAAATAGATAGTGATACAACAAAATATATAAAACTGACAATGGATAATATTAGTGAGAAAAGATTGTCAAAAACAGTATAAAAAGGAGCTGATTTGCAAGAACATATATGGGAAACTAAGACACAACAACAGGTAAAAAAAGAAGAGCAGTAAAAAGGGGAGACGAGGCTGAACAAATGATCAGAGAAGTCTGATGCAGTATGGGTTGGAAATAAAAAGAAGATAGTTTTGGTCAGTTAGGAGTAGAACAAAGCATTTAACAGTAAGCTTTTTATTAACAGTCAAATTCATTAGATTTATTGCAAAACTTTTGTTCTTGTAGATCATTAGTCCAATGCAAATTGTGATTTGCTACTGGATTTGTATCCATGCTCTCCACTGGCGTGAGTTTTTATCTTTTTGATTGGCGTACTGAATTAGCTTGTCTCCTATAACCCAGCCATAGGAGTCCATCAACAGCTGGTAGTGTGTGCAAGATTTTTTTATCCATAAGATGCCTGCCTATCCCAAGTGAATTGTGACATTTAAGCTGCAGCCACTGAGAACTGTACTGAATATAAATAAAATGTTCTAAAAATTAAAAAATAAAATGTTCTAAGCTACAATAAGGCCAAGTATAGTAGTTCCCCCAGCTCATGATAAGTGGGGTGCTTCCCCACAGGTAACTAGCCACCCTGAATCGCCGGCAACACTGTACTGCAGACTCAAACACAACTACCTTCCTCTGCAGATACCAACCTCTTTACTAACCCATAAAATCAGATCTGTCAAAACCATGGAGCAGCGCTTTCACACAATTTTTATATCTAGTCTAGATGAGATAGTTATCTTGAGACAAACCAGGAATAGTTTCTTATTGTCTAATAACTACCTTTTACTCAGACAGCATAATGCAGCATGTGAGAAATGTTCATATATAATGTCACTAGAGGCCAAATCTCACACAGATAGCACTGATACTAGGATGGTCAGTAGTTCCCTGTCAAAAAACATTTTCCCACAACCCACATAAAATACATAATATTTAATATGCTGAGGATCTAATGCTTAACTTGCTCAAACCACAAAGACATCTGAAATGCAATAAAGACATTATGCCCCCTCAGAAACACTCCAAGTTTGCAAAGGTTACCCCTTACCACCTAACGTAGTGCTAGGGGTCCCAAAGTCAGAGATGTTGAGACCATAAGGCAGGCATCTCCCCAACCAAACAGTCTAGTCATAGGTGACTCCTTCATAAGGCCTCACCAGGATGGGTATGGAAAGAGTAATGGACAGTCGCCTGCCTGGTGCAGGATTCATCAGATCGGGCATGCACTCAAGTCATTGAACAGTGGGTGCCAGTATGACTTTATAAATGGTTTTAAACAACTTGAGAAATTCCTGTCTGGATGATGGATTGTATGATGAGATACATGATGGTGCTTGTTCAATGATGTGTCCTATGCAGGTATGAGCATGGCAGTGAATGGTTTCCTACCTTTTCCAATAATGATGCCTCAGTCTTCTTCTTCTTCTTTCGGCTGCTCCCATTAGGGGTTGCCACATTGGATCATGTGTTTCCATTTCTTCCTGTCCTCTGCATCTTGCTCTGTCACAACAACCACCTGCATTTCCTCTCTCACCACATCCATAAACCTTATCTTAGGCCTTCCTCTTTTCCTGTTACCTGGTAGCTTCATCCTTAGCATCTTTTTCCCAATATACTCAGCATTCCCCCTCAGCACATGTCCAAACTAACGTAATCTTGCCTCTTTGGCTTTGTCTCCAAACCTTCCAAGCTGGGCTGACCCTCTAATATACTTATTCCTAATCCTGTCCACCCTCGTCACACCCAGTGCAAATCTTAACGTAATAATAATAATAATAATAATAATAATAATAATAATAATAATAATAATAATAATAATAATAATAATAATAATAATAATAATAATAATAATAATAATAATAATAATAATAATGCCTCAATATGAGCAAAAAATAATTGACTTTGTTGTTAACTGGCTTAGCTATTTGTGTCATTCAAGGGGGGTACAATATTAGTTTTCCTGAGACGATATGATCAACAGGCTATGCTGTTTCACCAGGGATTGTCTGCATCTGACCCCCTTAAGGCTTCTGAATATTGGTGAAGACACTGTCCATCCCAGAAAAGACTCCCATCAAGGCTGGTAAAGCAGCATGATGCCCTAAATCTTCTTTACGTCAAACTGACTATCAACAAAGTTACTTACCTTATTCTACCGAGCAAAATAATGCTGTCTATGTCCCAGGAATGCAATGGCATCTACTTATATGAACCGGGGTCACTCTTTATTCTACCCAATAAAACCACTAGAGTGCCAGCTCAGGGATTACAGGACTTTGGTAACACAAATGCTCAGGACAAAGTAGTCGAAGTACCCACTAGGAGAGACAACATACTTGACCTTGTCCTCACAAATATGAAGGAAATTATTCTCCATCCCTTGTGAACTTCCATCCCTTGGCCAGGTCTAACCAAAAAATAGTGTACTTTGAAATAAAAATAAAACCAAAGATCTCTGTTGTCTGGAACTTTAAGAAATTTCTCCAAGGCAAACTAGCTACTTTTAAATGATACCTGGCAAGTTTCAAATCCACCCCAGCCCAGAAAACTCTACTGTACTAAATGTACACCGCTAGCTTATATCAGCATGTAAATAATGGATTGAAAGAAGCTGAACACAGTAGGGTCAAGCAGAGGGCAAACTCTAAAAATAACCTCCCCTTGTGGGATCAGGATATCAATAATCTTTATAACAAAAGGAAGAAAATTGTAGCCAAAAATAAGAAGTGTGACACCCAATATGTTCAAAATCCAAGTATTAAATTAATAACCATCTCAGGAGTCTAATTCAAATTACCAAGGCCAAATATGATGCAAAAATAGTCAGACAGGTCAAGGACAACCACAAAGCATTCTTCAGCTATGTCCACAATCTCATAAGCACCACACCACAGGCCAGCTGATTGTAAACACCACTACCGATACTGATACTGAAGATGCAACAAACTTGCTGGCCATTAAATTCATTTCACCCCTGAATATCTCTCAAGGAATAGCAGGCACCAGTATGCCCCCAGTTATTACACAGGATCAAGTCCAGGATGGTCTCAGAAGCCATAAAAGCTACATCTGTGAGCCATGATCATATCCATAGATGTATCCTGAATAACATGAAGCATTACTTATCCAAGCCCCTAACAACACTGTTCAACAGGTTCCACATGGGCTTTGTACCAAGTAAATGGAAGACAGCAACAGTCATACACCTGCACAAGGACAGGTCATCCACTGACCCAGGTAACTACAGACCCATGAGACTGATCAGCCTCATATGTAAAGACATGTAAGGACTTAGCTTGGAATTAATCAGTAAGGACATAGGAACCCTCCAAATACTTGACTCATCCCAGTTTAGTTTTGGTAATGGCAGGTCATACTTGCATAACATGGTGGACTTTTTTGAAAGAGCCAACCAAAACAATAGATGAAAATAAGATGGTAAACACCATCCACCTACACTTGGAAAAGCGTTCGACACAGTACCCCACTCAGGCATTTTTTGAAAAGTTTATGAAACTGGCTCACAGATAGGACACAGGATCTCAAGACAGTAGACTCTACCTCCACAAAAAGATGAGTCACAAGTAGAGTCCAACAGGGCTAGCTACCTTTGTGGGTTATTTTAAGCCTAGCCAATTTCCTTTTCAAAGGTGAGAATCAAACCCTGTACATTCTGAGTTAGGGTTAAACAGTTTAACCATTATACCAACTACAAATGTGTGGCATCTACTTCTCAGAAATTCAGGAAAACAACAGATGTATTTAGTTGACTGAGTCTGAGGATGACTGCAAGCTGGGGACAGTCACTGAATCCCCAAAAGATTCAGCCATCCTCCAGGAGGGCTTGTCCCAAATACATAACTGGTGCCACAGTTATAGACCATAAGTCCGTAGATTAGTACTAGACTAACTGCTATTGTCCACCATTTTAAGCCTAGCCAATTATTCCATGTAAGTATTAAACCCTGCACCTTGTGTCTGTAAGGTAAACACCTTAACCATTATGCCAACCTCCCACCTGGACAAAAGCTAAATGCTAACATTACTGTATCCTTTGGGAAACTGACCACATTGACATACACCCCAACAGCTGATTCACTAGTGATTTGGGAACATACATGGACAGTGACTTAGCATTCAACCAACATGTGTCTGCTGTTGTGAGGAAGTCCTTCTATATTGCTCAGCTTATAAGCAAAGGGATG
Source organism: Protopterus annectens (assembly GCF_019279795.1). Lineage (NCBI taxonomy): Eukaryota > Metazoa > Chordata > Ceratodontiformes > Protopteridae > Protopterus > Protopterus annectens. The sequence continues at coordinate 1,223,943,625 of NC_056737.1, forward strand.
GTATCTCAGCACAGAGATATCAGTGACCCAATGCACTTAGCGCTCATCAGCCCCATCAGTGCATCTAATGGCCCCTTTACATGTATAGTATAACCTGTACAATTCAATTGAAAAACAAACAAATCTGTTAGGGAAAAAATATAAGAAATAAAAAATGTACAATAACTGGTTTGCATAAGTGTGCACACCCTTAAACTAATACTTTGTTAAAGCACCTTTTGATTTAATTTCAGCATTCAGTCTTCTTGAGTACACACCTGCCATCAATTAAGGAGACTCTGATTAACCCCAAATAAAGTTCAGCTGTCCTAGTAGGATTTTCCTGACATTTACTCAGTTCCCTGCTACAGCAAAAGCCATGGTTCGCAGAGAGCTTACAAAGCATCAAAGGGATCTCATTGTTGAAAAGTGTCAGTCAGGAGAAGGGTACAAAAAAGCTTCTACAGTATTGGATATACCATGGAACACAGTGAAGACATTCATCAAAAAGTGGAGATAATATGGGACAACAGTGGCATTGCAAAGAACTGGAAGTCCCTCCAAAATTGATGAAAAGACAAGACAAAAACTGGTGAAGGAGGCTGCCAAGAGACTTACAACAACACAGAAGGAGCTGCAGAAATTTCTGGCAAGTACTGGTTGTGTACTACATGTGACAACAATCTCCTGTATTCTCCCTATGTCTGGACTACGGGGAAGGGTTGCAAGACAGAAGCCTTTTCTTATACAGAAATACATCCCGGTCCAGCTAAAATTTGCAAAACAATACATCAAGTCTCCCAAAAGCATGTGGAAAAATGTGTTATGGTCTGATGAGACCAAGGTTGAACTTTTTGGCCACAATTCCAAAAGGTACATTTGGTGCAAAACAACACTTCATATCATCAAAAAACACCATCCCCATGGTGATGCATGGTGGTGGCAGTATCATGCTTTTGGGTTGCTTTTCTTCAGCTGGAACTGGGGCCTTAGTCAAGGTGGAGGGAATTATGAGCAATTCCAAATACCAGTCACTTTTGTCCCAAAATCATCAGGCATCTGCTAGAAAGCTGAATATGAAGAGGAGTTTCACCTTTCATCATGACAATAAGCCTAAGCATACATCCAAAATAACAAAAGAATGGCTTCACTAGAAGAAAACTAAAGTTTTGGAATTGGCCCAATCAGAGCCCAGACCTAAATTCAATAAAAAATCTTTGGGATGACCTGAAGACGGCTGTGCACAAGAGATGCCCTCGTACTCTGACAGATTTGGAGCACTTCTGCAAGGAAGAGTGGGCAAATATTGTCAAGTCAAGAAGTCCTACCCAAGAAGACTGACTGCTGCAATTAAATCAAAAGGTGCTTCAACAAAGTATTAGTTTAAGGGTGTGCACACTTATGCAACCAGCTTATTCTACGTTTTTTATTTTTTATATTTTTTCCCCTGACAAATTTGTTTCTTTTTCAATTGAATTGTACAGGTAATAGGTCACATTAAAGGTGGGAAAAGTTTTGAAATGATTTATTGTGGTCTCATTGTTTTATATCACAAAAAACTGGCATTTTAACAGGGGTGTGTACACTTTTTATATCCACTGTACCTGTCCAGACATGCAACAGCTAGAGTACCCACAGTGGTTCTTCACAAAGAACATACGTAGACTAAATCACATGACTTATACAGACCACATCAAAGCACTATTGCTATATGCAGTCTCTTAAAGACTATTGAGAAATTATCTTTGTCTGGCCTACAAAGCATCCTCTAACCCAATACTAATGGACCTACTGTACATCTTCATGTCAAATAGTATAAAAAAAACTGATTCAGAGGCCTTAACCTCTTCTGCAACATAAACAGAATAGTTTGGTGGGGCAGGTACATATCTCAATGAATGCTACTACTCTGAAATAGACACCTCATCCATGTAGAACAAAGCTCGTCCCTGGTTCTACTTAAATGCACCTCAGATCAATGTATGAGAATCAGGCAATTTACTCCAGTACTGCATCCTTTGCTGCTAATGGACAGAGTCAGTGCCTAAATGCCCCATGTTGCAACAGCGTCCCTTTTCCATATCCACCAGTATGACCTTAGAATAAGTCATTCACAAACAGGAGGTACATGAATAAAAATCATGGTAAGGGTAATTTGAATACCTAGTGGGATAACACAGTTAGGCTTAAAATGGTAATTCGGGGCAGTTAGCATAACATTCAACTACAAAGCAATGAACCTATGAAGTTGCTATGTCCTTAATAAATCTTAAAACTTCCAAAGGTGTAATATTCTGTCATGAAAATACAAATATTTTCTCTGAAATATACAGCCTGCATCTATTAGGAGCTGGGCAGATTAAATGCAGTTACACTTTTGTAACCTCTTTGTTATATTTGGAATGTTCTCTAGGCAGGTTCCACAGAAGCACACTATAAACATCTTTTGGGGCAGTTTTATACCTTCACAACTTGAAGTAAACGTCACAAACTTCACAAAAGGCAAACTCACTCTGAACTTAAGTGAAGCAGATATAGCTAGCAGATGTATATTACATTGCTTCAGCTTCCAACCTACTAAAATCTGATTGCACTTGGGTTAAACATATTTTGCTGATAACATTTTGTAAACAGTGCTAGAAAACATTCCACAATATGAAGCTTCCTCCTAAAAGGCTGGCTAACAAGACAGTATGAGTGCTGCAATCTAAGAAGATTGCAACATTGTAACCAGTGCTGCAAGAAGCAAATGAAAAAGGCAATACTAGATAAAGGTAAAATAAACCTTGCAGAAAACTTCTGCGGTGTTGGCCTTAATTATGCAATTGTTTACAATGTTGCTATTTTCTTGGGTGGCGAAAGCCAGGGTACCTTTTTGGCTAGGCTTATATAGGCCCTAGGGCCAATAGCCCAGTACCTACCTATGAACCTATGCTGTAACACATTAAAGGCTTGCAATAATGGAACTGAAACAAAAACTGTACAAGTACACCGGTGTTAATCTGGAAGAACTTTATTAATGCAGAGAACAAAAAACAGGAAACACAGGAAATGCATTCTGGCATGAGTAATAGAGAATATATCAAAACTAAGCACAGAAGTGATACGCAAAGATTTCTACTTTTTTTTTTTTTTTTAATAATGAATAAATGTGAAGGTTCCAAACTGGACATTGCTATCACTTCTGTATATAATATTCCCTTATGATTGCATGTAGTGGGCATGCTGTTGCCACATCCCAAAGTATGTGGTTCACACCCTTTTATCCCCTCCCTGGCAGTTCCATACTTTACTTTTGTACTAGTACATTGCAAGATATCATCATCTGCAAATATCCAGGGTCATACTTTGAGATTTTCTGAGAAGGAGATTGGAATCTTTCTCTAATGCTTGCAGGAGTCATACCTGCCAAAGTTGAAACAAGTAGTATCTGGCACTGGATTTTATTTTTTTATTTAACATTTCTTAACTGGAAAAGCCCGACTTGGAACACAGCCAATTTTCAGTGGAGTCCTGGGGAGAAGCACTTCAGATGTATGTCTTTGTAACGTGGGAGGAAACTGGAGCACTCGGAGGAAACCCACATGAATGCAGGGAGGACATGCAGACTGCGCACAGAAGGCACCCCAGCTGTGAATTGAACTGGAGAACCTCTTGCTGTGAGGTGGCAATGCTACCACTGTGCCATCTGATGGATGGAACCTATGGATGGAAAATAATAGAAATCTGGCAGAAGCTGGGAGCTATCTGTGATCCGTGACATTGATTCCCCACTCAAGGACAGTAGTGTTAACACAAGTATGATGACCTAAACAGGTAGCGGGAGAACCAGCTGGTAGAACCAGCTGGTCCAGTGGGTACTGCAGGTCCTAAAGAGAAGGCCAGCGATCTACAGTAAGTATTTTTACTTTTATCTTTCTATTTACATTTTGTAGGTTGCTAAATATGTGAGAATAGTCCCATTCTTATATGTATGCATGCACAAGTGGAAGAAAGGCAGACATGTGCATCTAGGAATTTATATATGCATTCATGTGTGTGTGTGTGTGTGTGTGTGTGTGTGTGTGTGTGTGTGTGTGTGTGTGTGTGTGTGTGTGTGTGTGTGTGTGTGTGTGTGTGTGTGTGTGTGTGTGTGTGTGTGTGTGTGTTTACATGTGTATATATAAATACATACATACATACAAACATATGGTTGCCATACATCTAACTG
>NC_056737.1:1223952813-1223960313 GCF_019279795.1 Protopterus annectens
GTTGTTAGTGATTGTGATGGTGGTGATGACAATGATGATGGTAATGATGGTGGTGGTGATGATGATGGTGGTGATGATGTTAGTGGTGACGATGATGGTGGTGGTGATGGTGGTGGTGATAATGGTGATGATGATGATGATGGGGGTGATGATGATAACAGGGAACATTCTGAGTGTTTTTTGTTGCCCTGAGCCTTTTCTAGCCAATTCTCCAAGTAGGAATGTATATTCCCATTTTGATGACATCCTGACATACTTCTATCATTGAAATGGTACCCTGCGTCAAATAATGGTACGCATTGTCGCCAAGCTATTTTAACCTGTTTCCTGGGAGAGTTCTTTATAGCCTTCCTTTTAAAGGTGACGATTTCTATATGCTAGTTTTATTATTAGTGTGGCCTCTAGGGTATCTTGAACAGTTTCTGGTAGTGCCTTATTATCATATTTGGGCTGATCTCTCATCTCCTCACAAAACTTATAGTTAATGCACTGTTCATGTAGTTGTGTCTCCATCTTTGCTTTTACAAGTCTAGGAGCTTTAGGTAGCTGATGATATCTAGCATTCCCCGTTAGCTATGCACTTTTCAGCATTTTCTTGGTGGAATTCAGAAAGGGAAAATATGGCAAGGCAAAGATGATAACGAAGCAAAGATGGCAGCCTTCCACAACAGACATGGCATCCTTAAGAAGACATATCCAAACTGGAGTGTCAAGGCATTAAGTGAACTGCAGCCTAGTAATGTCTTCATTGTTAACTATTAGGAATATGTAAAATAATTAGTTGATAAACTTCCATAATGTGACTCTGTTCTGTACAGCACAGTAATTAATCATATCTGTCTTGTTGCCTGCAAGACTATGAAAGTTGATTGAAAGGAAAAAAATGTAACCACATCTGAAATTAATCAATAAGGCTTTAAACCCTGAGGTAATACCTGTTGGTAGTATTTTTGGATACTCCTCTGTGATGTTTGCATGAGTAGCAATGACTATGCATTTAATTTAGCAGTTGCTGTACCTTTGAGTCAACAGATACATAATTAAATTCACTTGCAAAACATAATCATCAGTGCTTAGCCTTCAGAAATGGGCAAAAATAGTAAGACATGGTGTGCTAAATATCTCCAATCATTTGGTGATGGAGGGTAATGGGAGAAATTTCTGGAAACAACAGGAAAGAAATAAGAGCTTATTCTGTTTCTTTGATCACAACCTCAACAAGAACCATCTAAACCAGCCACTGGTTTGCCATGTAAATTAATGACCTTACTGAAAATTCCCAACTTCCAAATATTACATCACATACTTGACCAACAACACACACAGTGACATAGTAGGAAAACATCCTTATAAAGCACTTTTGCAGGAAAGCAAGCCCCCTGCAATTTCCACATATGGTAACAGTGTCTCTTGTACTTCCTGTTAATGTTTACTTACTGCATGGCTGAGCAGTCAGTGAGTGTGACACACTTTGAAATCTGTGTATAGGACTGTTCTCTTTTTCAGATGACACATTCTTACAACACATTTAACGTGGGATGAACAGGACTCATGCTTGCCAGTAATCAATGAAATGATTATCAGTGAGTAGTTCACATCATAAGATGGGGTGATACCAAATAAATACTTCAAGGGTCATAATTTGTGCATATTACTAAAATGCAAGTATCAGAACTTTTTACAGTCAATAACTCTGCCAAGTATATTTACCCATATGCTCTGAAAATAATCCAAACCTCTTCCAGATAGTATAATATGTAGGAGAAATTACTGACTTTCTAACTTTAGATCAAAGTTTTGTTCATTATCAGGATACTTTGATGTTGGGGGGGGGTTGTGAAAGTTACCAGTTTGGATATTCAGTTCTGTCTGTACGATACCCTGACAATCACAGCACTAAGCTTCAGTCTAAAACTATGATGCTATAAGTGTGAAAATTTGCAAAAAGTAACTATTTTGTTTCTTTCCTTTTATTATAATATTCTAAATGTTCTTCTAAGCCATTCTAGTCTCTAACATAGTGACACTTAAGAATGCAATAATACTTTTGGAAGACTGCCTGCAGATTTTTCTACTAGTTTCTTCAATAGACAGCATTTGTAACTCAATCAGACCTTTTCCTCTAAAATTTCTTTTCCATTTTTGCCACATGTCCATGGAATATGACAAAAGTTACTTATATAAGGAACATCACTGTGGTTATGATATAGTGCAGTCAAAGTGTACAATATTGTCACATTTGCAATATCTGTCAACTTTAACAAGTCATGTTTCTTAGAGCTACAGTTCAGTCACAGAAGTCTCTCTCTCTCACAGCTGTCATCAGTTTCACTCAGACTTTGCAAATTAATTATCTTGTTGCTTTGCATACCTTTACTTTTTTTTGCCCTGCGTCATTTTAATACTGGTGGCTGAAATGTTTTAGCAATAACGAAGGAGCTGCACTAGAAGGATAAAATAAATGCTTGTTGATCAAGCATTGGTAACAGTGACACCTAAACTGACAGCATTATAATGTGACATTTTATTGCAGAATATGTCACTGCAGCTGCAAGTGGCATCTGTCACCATCCAGTCACTGCATTGAATAAGTTACAACAGCTTGCACACCATAAATCGTTCCCTACCATGTAACAGACAACGTTATTTTTGCAGAAACACCTTTTATTAAGCAAGGTTGATTAAGTGCATGCTTCTTGTAACTGGAGAAGAGAGTGCCAAGCTTACAGCAGGGTTATAAATAGCAGTGATGTCCTGTACAATGTCAAGCACTTCATTTACTTCTACATTTTGTCTTGCCTGACACTCAGCAGCAAATTTACTGTATGCATAAATGGAGACACAGACGTGGAGTCTCAGCATTCATTACCATTGGCATGCTATCTTCCTTGTCACTCATAATCATCACTGGCCTCCGAAGAGATTATATCCAGATGTTCAGACAGCACTGATAGGGCTACAGATGCCCTCACACTGTGCGTCTTCTGCACAATTGACATGTTAAGTAGTTTGTGCTGATATGCACCTGTTAAACAAATTCATTTACTTACTGTTTCTGAAGGAGAGAGAAGTGGTGCAGCTAGAAAAGGAAGAATTAGGATTTATTCTAAAGGGAATTTAAAAAGCCAGTAAGACTAAAGTGTTAGGATGTAATACCCTTACAACTGCCACTGAAGGCTTTCCTGTAATCTCCATTCATTAAATTTGTCCATTGCGTGTACTTTCCTCAAATGTACAGTGAAGCACATTAATAAAGAATCATAATTTTGACAGAATATTGTTATATAGGCTTCATATATTATATTAACCTGCAGCAGAGACTTTGCATGCTCGAGTGATGCATTTGTTCATACATAACCATGCAGCTCAGAGAATTTGTTGCTGACTGGGAAAAGTGTCAGTAACAAAACTTCAAGAGGCTTTGACATGGGATGAATTTAATGAGTCTAAAAATCCAGTGAGATATTACGTATATCAATTTGATGATCAAAAACTCACATGATTGGGTCAGATATTGCATATCATTATATCTAACACAGAAATAGACAAACACCCCTCATAAAATTACCTTTTCAGAATAACTGCAATAAAACCTTATAGTCCATAGTTTTGTCAAGTATTAGTAGGAAACTGATGCAGTTAGATTATTTGTGGCTTATCCATTTGATGCATTGCCCTTTCTATAATGTAACAGTTAGACTGGGTCTTTCTAATAAACTGTAAAAATATATAAATATGTAGATATTTATTTTATCCTCAATTCTGATTTAATTAAATGTAGTACACTGTTGCATCACACCAGAGATTTAAACGGTAGATTCAAAACACACATTTTTTTCATGTAGCTATTACCAAATGTTTTGGTATAATTCTCCCATTTAGCATACTAGTGCACACTCATGCACACTCATGCACACACCTGCACACTTTTATACATTGCTAGTTTACTTCATCCACTGTTTTCTGTATTTTTGTGAGGGTTTTCTACTGGTTTTCATTGTATAAACATTTTTAAGGGGCTATAAATATGAAAACTGTCATGACAGGTGTTTTTCCCCTCTCAACTGCAAAACACTGACATTTTCTCTGAGCTGTAAATAACTTCATGCATACTAATACATATCGATGGATGCTTATTAGATATTATTACACAGATATAGATTTATATTTATAGTGTTCTAATTAGATAATGTTTATGGTTATATAGCTATGTGTGTGTTTTTTTCTTGTATCTATCTAGTTAGCTATTTTTACTTATCTACCGATGTATATGATTGTAGTTCTTGCCACAGACTTGATGAAGGCTTATTGCATTAGTTAGCCAAAAGTGATTTTAGTTAAAAATCAGTCTTTTTGTATGTATGTTATGCTTTTCTTAATACTTGCTTTTGGAATGTGGGTTGCAAATAGACAGATAGTGTTTTCCTTAACTAGGATTTAATTTGATCTAATCAGTAGTAATGTGTGCGGGTGGGTGCTTGCTATTCATAAATGCACTTTTAGGTTCTGGTTATATTGTTTGCCTGAAACAGGCTGGTCTAAAATTAAGCAATACATATATTTTCTACACCTACTTCTAAATGTATAAAAGTTAATATGTTTAACATTGTAAAGTACTTCTGATTTTTTTGTTACTGAGGATTGTTTGTCTGTGATGAATAAAGGCTTGTTGCTTTGGAACAATACCGGGATTTCATGATTTTTGGAAATTATCGTGACTGAGCTCAACACTGAAGTTTTAAGACTACTAGTGTTTCTGGGTTTTTTTTTATTTTTTCCTCAACACTCATATTGGTGAGATTGGAACTAGACAGATTCCTGTGCTTGTTCATTTTTTTCTGATAAAAAAAAAAAAAAATAGTAGTGCGTTTAGATCCTGAACACTGTATGGTTCACAATGTCTAAAACACACACACAACCACAGATATCATCATATTTCTGTGATTGTCCCTCAGGGCTGTGTTTAAAATTATGTCTCATTTATGTGTCTACCATAATAATAAGCAACATATATCTTCAGATTTAATAAGCTATGATGCATTTATAATTCCTCTTTGATTTAAATACTGTGGACCAGAAATATTACATCAGGTCAAAGTGAGCAAAAGTAAGTATTCTGCTTCTTAGCATTACATAGGCAGGTAACACAGACTTCAAATATTATGCAGTTCATAAGGTAGGTAGCCTTATCCTCACTTAAAATCCTTGAGGCATGTTACCTTAAGCCCTACCTTCCTAGCAAGGGCAAATAAAAGGGGGCATTCAAAAGTCTGTCCAATCTGGTCATCCCTTATTTTGTAAGAGTTGGTGCCTGCAGCTACTCTACCGTCGCATCACCAAACATGAGTGGTGCTTTCACTCATCTCCAGTGAAAAAAAAAATGTACAACTGAAGTGAATGCCAGGGGGTTTGGGCTTTTATCTTAAACTCTCTTCCCAGTCCATGCTCAGGTTCTATGAGTGAACAAGGGGTGTAATATTTGGAAATAGTATGTATATACAATGCTAAATTAATCAACAGGCATATGGAAATACAGACAGCTGGATAGCAGTCATAGAGATCTGTCTGCATGGATATTGCATGTCTTTCTTTCCAGCTGCTATATTTAGAGGGTTGTATATCTTTTTTATAGCTTTCCTCATGAACAGAAGCAATCTATTTAATTTTGGTTTTGCAACAAATATGATCTTACTGAGGCAAATATGAAAATCTCATTTACATTTCAAAAAGTCATTTAGAATTTATCGTGATTAAGCACAGCTAGCATATAAATATCAAATTCTGCATCCTAAGTTCCAAATTAAAATACTGGAAATTGTTAAAATTATGAATCAACATTTGCTAATAAAATGCATGCTCTTGCCTTTGGAAGTGTGCACTGTTTTTTTCCTGTATTCTTGAAATGAGCAGCTTGTGAACATGGAATAATATAGTGAGTATTTAAACATTCTGCTGATGAATGCTTTCAGAAAAAGAATATTTAATATCTTTCATAAGAAAAGCCCTATAGTGTCAGTTTTATATGCCCTGAAACCATGTCCCATTGGTGAGAATTTTGCACCAGGACAGCAAGTGTTGGGGGGGGGGGTTATAATCATCGTGAGCAAGTACAGTACAGAACTTGGTTTCAGCGTGTTTCTGTTTTTTTTCTTTTGTTCTTCTGGTAAGACCTAGAGGAAATGGATTTGGTGGCTTGTGATTGGCTGGTTTACTGGAGGAAGCCACTTATCTTCTTAAAGTAATGTGAACAATTAATGTTATTATTATTATTATTATTATTATTATTATTATTATTATTACTATTATTATTATTATTATTATTATTATTATTATTATTATTACTATTATTATTATTATTATTATTATTATTATTATTACTATTATTGTTGCACTTCACTTGAAGACTGGGGGAGCATAAACTGGCTGCTGAACTGTAGGAAGCAAATCTGCTGAGGGGTGAGACACAAGTTCCTGGGATTGGTATAGGGCATTAGTTGAGCTAGCGATGCCTCTGGAATCTGGGGCTGAACTGTTAAAAAAACATTAACTTGCATTTCTCATACCATTTAGATTTTCTGCAAGCTTATGATGCACAAGCCAACCCTAGTGTTGTAGTGACATAAATATTTAACTACGTAACAAGTAGGCTGTGCTTCAGTAGCAGATCGGGATGCTGACTGAGCTGACGGGGGGTGGGGGGGTGGTGGTAAACATATCAGTCGGGGGCAAGGTATGGTAGAATAGACTGCAAAATGCTGGGAACCCTTGGACAAGGAACAGCATTGCAAATCGCAACCTGGGGATGGGCTTTCAGGTCTCCAAGCCACCATTTCATGATGACCATTTCATGTCATATGTATAAAGAAGTATGCTCACACTTTACAAAGACATTGTAGCCATCTGGGGTGACAGGCATTATGTGTTTGCCAACTCAGGCACTGAGTTAAGTCCATTAGGAACCTGACAGGCTGCATGTTGGAGCAAGCACAAGCAACCATCATAGTTGTGAATGACAGCTTCTCCTGACCTCTTTCACACCATAGGTTCACTTTTACCAAACCATACCTCTCAACTGTACAGATTTTCACAGAATGTCCAGATTTTTGTCTCATATTTTTGTTCTGTTTTTCACAAAATTGTGTTTTTCTGGCAAATTGTTGCCAAATTATTGAGGACTGAAGCTACAAAATAATGGCAGACATTTGAGCTGCAGACTCCATACCTTTCAGGAAATTCATACTAATGATAAACATGTTATTATATCAACTTTCTAAGTTTTTAAGAGGAATATTTAACAAGTGTCCCTATTTGGGGCCTTTGCCACTCCCTTCCACTATTTATGGCTTTGTCCTGATTTCTTTCTCTTAAGAGGTTGAGAGGCATGGTTACCATATGGGAAATAATGGACTGAGGAGCATTGGGAAGGACGTGATGTTTGGCATGCATGAGGACAAAAAGCACCTAAAAAAGAAAGAAAGGTAGAGAAACGTGATAATGCTC